>NW_010263545.1:104276-127863 GCF_000690775.1 Eurypyga helias | reverse complement strand
CTCCTTGGAGCTCCCCTCGTTCTTACCCTGAAACACCCCGGCCGCCTCAGCGCGCCATCAGCTGGAGCGTAGGGCGGCGCGGGCCCCGCTCCAGCGAGGCGCGCCTTCGGCCGCGGGGCTGGTAACGGGCCCGAATCTCGGCCACTGCAAACGGTCGTTGCCACGACCGGCTTCAGAGGCCCATAGCGAGCGTGGATATCTAGAAAACTAACATAGAATCGGTGCAAATCAGCCCGGAAAGGATTATGCCTCTTGCAAAAGTGTGCAGAAGTGGTTTGCAGCCTGGGCTAGCCTCAGCATCAGAGGGCTGCTTCTTTGGAGGCACCCGTGGAGTCCTGTGGTCACAGAACTCTTACCTGCTGCATGATTCAAGCACAGAGGCAAAAACGCACAAATAAACTGGGCTGGGAGTCTATGCCTTTCACGATACTGCATGTAATTCACTACCGTGGAGACCGCAGCTCAAAAAACTAGTGGTCCGCTTACTGTTGACCTTGTAATGGAGACCAAGTAAAATCACTTCTGTTACCCCAAACCAAATATTTCTTGTGTTAAAAAAAACCCAGAAATTACCTGTTGGTAGCAGGGAGAGCCTAGCCTCTCCACCCTTCTCAAATAAATGAGAATTTCAGATGACACAGCTCTAGCAAGCTTTTCATATTGCCTGCTTGAGTTTCCTTCCTGCTTTGATAGGTTCCACCTTCCCATCTCCCCTCAAGCCGATCACTTACTGACTGTTGGGAAGTATCAGTTAATGAAGCTCTTAACCATGAAGGGTGTGGATGTAGTTCACAAACCAAGTAGGGCCTCCTAGTTTGTAGACATGCGTTTCCTCCTTTGTCTAGTCATTCCTATGTATTCTGCAGGAGTAAGTTATAAACTGCTCAGATACCTGGCTTTCTGTGCCTGTTGCAGAGGCTTCTGAAAGTATAATCTAGAAACAATTCACACAGGTGTGACTATAGAAAAGTACCACAGCAGGTAAAATAGGTCATCAAATGTTCATAAGCTAAAACCACAACAGGTGGGTCACATGGCTTTGAATGTGTAATGGAGGTAAAGCTGCAAAAGGTTCAACCACCTTTAAGCAATTGGGTTGGAGAGTTTTGAGTTAGTTGGGCTGATTCCCCTATAATTTCTGTGTGAACTCTTGTGCTGTGTAAAAAGTGTGCCCGCTTTGTAATGTGCTAAGGTCATACCTGTAGTTTCTGTGCAGCGTGCAGTCAGCAGCGTACTCATGGTTTATTTTATATGTTGTTAGTGATGTGTCAGTAGTGTGACATGCCATTTTCTAGTTGGCCATTTATTTGTAAATGAAGGTTTAATCGGTGTGGTTACAAGAGGACATCATCATTGTGTAATCACTGCCAGTAATTTGATGCAAGGCAGCATAATACCATGTTATCCAGTGTCTGTCTTCTTCCTCCTTCCTCAGCAGGCTTCACCAAACAGATTTTGTAATAATATTTTTCTGGCATCAGTAGTTGTAGCTTCTTGGGTTGTTGTGAAGCCTTTTATCTTGTGTTACCTCTGCTCCCCCCTGATTTCAGACAGCTTACAGGTGTCCCCTTACTGCTCTGGGACAAAAGGAAGATGATACTGCTTTAGGGTTTGAGCCACTTGACTTGTGAGTGTAACATGAGGCTGCAACCTCAATGCATCTCAACTCTAGATGAGAGAATATGATGACAGTGGGCAGCTAAGGCAGAGAGCCATGAGAGGATGGGCTGGTGGATGTATGGGAAATGTGTTTGGCTACAGCTGTGGGATGCTGAGGTGCATGCCATGCCTTGATTTACATATCCAGGATAAAGGGCAGCTGGCAAATGATGTAGATATTATTTTGCTCTCCATTAACACTTTCCAGGAAGGGCTGGACTAAACATTGCTGTGGAGACCATTACACTACTGTTATTTATAATTAGGTCCATCAGAGAAGCCAACAGTGCCTCTCCTTGGTAAGGGCCTGTTCTGTGTTCTTAAGAATGTAAAGTACTAGTTAAAATTTTTATTACATGTCTATCAATGCTTCACTATGCTCCCAAGAATTGCACAGTTGGTCTTTCTGGTGTTTGATAGAAACTGGGATTAAACCTCTGCAGAACTTTGTTAAGCATATTCGTACATTGGATCGAAGGAAGCGGGGACGAAGTTGTCTCAAAACAGCATTAAGGGATTGCCAGGCAGAATTATTTCTAAAATGAGATTTCATGTGACTGCTTTCCATGCTCTACAAAACACCTTTTCTGTCCTTCTGCTGTGTTTTTCCAAAAAGGAGCAGTCATTCATGTCTACAGCAGTAATGGGGCTTTGGTTACAGAAGCAGATGAAAGATGGTGCCAGCTATACCCATTTCACTGTTTTCTGAACTATGTGTGTGACAAGTAACAAAACAATAACACATGTCAATTTTTGCTACAAAGAACCTTTGAACTGCTAAAAGGATGTAGAAATTCTCTATTAGTGGGGTCTAAGAAAATATTTTTATGAATTTCTGCAAAAGGAAGCCTGGTTGTTTTAAACAAGCTAAACCAGTTAGATGTATGGTTTCTCTTTTTTTTTTTTTCTCCCCCCTCCCCTGTTAAATTAACTTTCTGCTGAAAAGTACAGTAGGTTTAGGCTTGTAATACAGTGTGTAACTTGAACTTTGCCATGTTTTTCAACCTTGTCTGATTTGACATAATTTAGCATGGGCACCTGAGTGGTTTTGCATGCAGTTTCCGTAACTCCTTTTATGGAATTGGTGAATGGAGAAGGGGAGAGCACAGTGGGTTTTTTCCCCCACTATTTTGTCTATCAGTTTTTTCTTTCCATGTTCCTTCTTGGTGATGCAGCTGTAGCCAGACAGAACAGTGAACAGCTGCCTATGCAGTCCCTGCCAAAGCTGCTGCTTGGCTGCTGTTCGCACTGCGGCTGCCTCCTGCCCATCCCACTTCTCTCCCTCTGCCTCTTCTTTAGCTCTGCCAGCTGCCCTCTTTTCAGATGTTCAGGTTTTCTTAGTACAACACCAGACAACAGCTCGAGTTGTTCTGTCAGCTAGATTAAACTGGAGAAGATCTTGTAACTGCATATGCCTATCTAACCTTGTGGTCAGCAGCACCAGTGCGTAACTACTTACACTTACCAGGCTGTGTATTAGATGAGTTAGTTTTACACAGCCACACGTACAAACTTGTACATACTTATATGCACACAGTCAGTTTGTACTCGAGTCACTTCCAAAATCTCCCTGCTTGTAGGGCTATGAACTTCACGGTTTTACGGAAAGCAAATTTCTCATCTCCTTCAGTTAAAAGGCCCTTTTGATTTCCGAGTGAGGTTAATTGCCCTTCTCTGCACAGATCACGATGGGATTTTTGTTTGTCTTGCGGGTGGGTAACCAAAACTGCATACAGGATAGTTGGTGGAACTTCACCTGTATCTTGATTCCTCCTGGACTTCTGCCTTCTTTTTTCTTACTTCAATACCACTGCTTTTGAGGAGCGTTGGATTTACAGGTATCATTGTACCTCTCATCTGAACACTGCCTAGTTGTGGTTATAAAGGGAATCTTGGTTTTTGTTCGTGTTCTGTGTCACTGAAACGTCTTCCTTGTGTCAGTGGAAGAATGAAGACAATCTCCTCCTTGTGGGGCGCTGTCTTCCAGGGTACCTGACAGGGGGAACAGGCCATGTTCTCCATCATCTGTACTCCCAACATGTCAGCCAGGATTTCTGAGGTTTAATTTTATGACAGGGGAAAACAGAGCCATGTTCATTCTTGTCCTGCCACTAATCCATTTTCTTTTACTTCAAAATTATTTGAGGTATTTTACCTGTACTGAACATCAACTGTACTGAATGTGACTTGAGGACTTAATTCAGTTTCAGATTTAGCTAGAATGTCCAAATCAAACGTGTCTGCCTCACTTGAGGATGCTACTGTTACCTGAATTGCAGCAGATGTAAGATAATGAGCTTGTGCTTTGACCTCCCATCCGTGCTTGCTTTTTTAAGTTGGGACAGTGAGGAATAGCTAGGAGGGGATCCTCGAGCCCCTTCCTGAGGACCAGAACACCAGCTCTAGGGTCTGGAACAGCTGCACCCTGGGACTAGCAGACATCATCAGTATATCTAAATATTTATCATGAACAATAAATTGCTGACCTTCTCTCAGCAAACAATGGTGAGCTATAAACAATGTGTGGTTTGTTTTTTTTATGCAGACAGTTACTCCTTCATGGAAAGTGTCAAGCAGCTGTCTACAAGGAATAACAGATGATGTTATGAATGAGGCACTTCCTTTATTTCTTTAGAGTCTGTCACTTTTGTGGTGGTCACTTATACTCTCAGTGCAGTCAAAATACTGGGCTGTACCAAGGCTGGAAGACTTAATTGCCCAGATGGAAAGGAAGCACGTTATTGAGGTTTTGAACGGCCATGGCATTGTTTTGTTTTAGAGAGGAAGGACTCTGTGTGTGTAAGTCTGCAGCATTCACCCAGTACTAAACTGACTGCAGGTAGTAGGATGTTATTGTTGCATTACTGTTGATTTAGGGAGCAAACCTGTAAACATTCCTTCTCTCCTAGTTTGTGGATTCTTAGTACATCAGTTTAACAGAGCATCCTGCATGCTAACCTAAATGCTGATTAATCCTCCTGGCCAGTGATTGTTAAACTAGTGAACTTCCATGTAATTAAAGATGTGAAAGTACAACTTCAACTTCTTGCACTTTTCATATGCTGTCCCTTTAAAGCTGTGCAGTGACAAAACTATTTACCATTCCACTTCAAGCTGGAAGGAGGAGTAGGTTTGGAGTTGAAATATTCTGACCTTCATGACTTCTTTGTGACCTTCAGATTTCCAGAGTTTAGTATCTTGAGTCAAGCGCTACTAAGCTCATTTCGGTTCCGTTTAAAATCTAGAGAACAGTAAAGGCCTATAGTTAAACATTCAGATTAGCCCAACCCCCCCGTATTCTCTGCACATGAAACATCTGTTCTATCCTGTCTGGGTTGTAATAGATTGTCACACACTTCAACACATTACCTTAATACTGTGTTTTATATCTGTAATATTACCTGTTTTTGTGTTTAACTCTGTAAGTGCACCATGTTGGTAAGACTGGCTGTTTACAGAAGTAAAGTATGCTAGTGGCTCTTGACTTACCTTAAACCTCTGATTGTGAAAATTCCTTCATTTTTCGAATAGATGATGCAGTTCATAACAGTGCTATTTCTCCAGCCAGATACAATTAACAGCCACATGGATATGTGCAGTGACTTGGTCTTCTTTCAGAGGTAGCTTTGCAGCGCTGTCATGGCTAGAGCTAGTACTTTCCATAGTAGCTGATTTGTTTGAAGACTCAAACTGTGAAATGCTGCAATTAAGACAAACAGAGGATTTGTGGATATTTTAAAAAAATTTTGATTATCAAGATGTATTACAGAAATCAGTAGTGACTTTTGCGAAGGGCGTGTTAAACAAAGCAAAGGTGGTGAGTACCTGTAGCAGAAGATTTAATTTGGAGTTAAAAGAGGAGATCCAAAATATCAAGATTTTTCCTCCTAATGAAATAGAAAAACATCTTAGTATGGTAATTTATCAAATCTGGCATAATAGAGGTAGCAGGAAAAGACATATTTCTTGCGATAACCTGTATCAATCCCCCCCATCATATCTTTGAGCTAGTTAGTGATTTTGGAAGGTCCTTCTCACAGATATCTTTTAATGGAGGAATACTTGCCTTGCTTACAGCACCATTATTGAATATTCTAGGCACGTTTGATCTTGCTTTAACCTGCCGGGCTGAGTCCAGCCAACAGCCTTGTCACTGCACAGGACGCAGAGCTGGCAACAACCCTGTGACCTACAGCAGAAATGAGTCTGATTGCTTCAAGTCACGTCCTGATTTCTCTGGTACCGATGCATGAGGAGTTGTAAATTTAGTAAGAGGCATGGATGCTTTCAAACTATCCCAGAAGAAAATGGGTTCTGCTCCCAGACATGTGACATGCATTTTTACTGTAGAAGTGCTTTCTGTTACTTCAGTCAGTCCACTTCCTCGAACACCAGAGCCCATGAGCAGAAATCACTGAACTACAGCAATCATCAACTCCTCATGTAGAATGAAGAATGCATACATAATAAATTAACCAGAAAACCAAAGCTAGCCAGCGTAAGAGAGGAACAAGTTACTAAATATGCTCTCGAGAGACTTTGTCTTAAAACCTTACAAATCCATTTGTTTCCTTTGCCAAAATCTAACAGAACTGTTGCTTGTAAGCTGAATCAGAATTCAAACAGGGTTTGAATCACTGATTCAAACTGATTCACTGATCAGTAATTTCAAACAGGGTTTAATTTTTTTTTAATGTGGCCTTCATTATCTTCCACAAAGCATGTGGATGCACAGCCTAAATCTCACTGAGTGGGCTTTCATGGCTTTTAGACACACAGAGCTAAACTTAAAATATGCTACCGAACTGGGAAAAAATTTGCTCTTCCCCTGCTGCTTAACTTTCCCCCCCAAATAAAAAGGTGGAGTTCAAGCTCAACCTAACTGAAGCTCAGAGCAGCAGGAAGAGTAAAAGATTTAAGTGACAGAAGGAGAAAAAGCCTTCTGTCTGTGATATCTCTGATTTGTCTTTCAGCCCTGGGAAAGCGGTGATGTCAGTACAGCTGATTCCTTTACTCGGAGCTATGTAAATCTTAGACACCTTAAATATCTTAGACACCTTAAACAAACTTTTGCATAACACTCACTGTCATGCCAATATCAAATCTGTTGCATTAATAAGGTTGCTAGATAAAAGGAAATAGTTTTCATTCCAAGATTTTTCTGCAATTTTTTTGTAATTCTTGTTCTCTAGTTCTGTAGAAACTTTTTATATTTTGCTTACATTTGCAAAAAAGCACAAAATGCTTAAGGATCGCTTTAGCTTTTAAAGAGACCCAAGGTGGCTGAATAGTAAGCATGTACAAAACACCCATCGGGGTCAGATCAATAGTCTGTCTGTGGCAGCAGTGATGAGAGATGCTATTTATGGACGAAAGAAGCACAGCTGTTTGTGGGCCATGTCCCTCTGTTCCTCTGCCATCCACAGCAGTGAGGTGGTGAATGTTGGAAGACACATCCTTGCCTTTTTCATGCCAAGCATGGACAAGTTCACAAACCATGACTATTCCTAAAGGTACCTGCATAGAGTTCTTGACTATGGGTCTTTCCCCCCCTGCCTTCTCCTCTCACCTTCCCCAAATAAGATTATAGGTAATATTTAGAATGAGTAATTGAAGTGTTAGCCATTAGCAGTACCTAATGTCTCATATGCTTTTTTGTTTGTTTTGTGTTTTGGTTTTTTTTTTTTTTTTAACAGGAAGATGAACAGAACTTAACTGCATTTTAGGACATGTCTTCTGATGGGCTGCATTTTGTCTTGGTAGGAGTTTTTGAAGATTCATGCAGAGAAAGAAGAAACAGTCAATGGCTTCAGAATCCATGGTCCCAGAGCAGGCAAACCAACACCTTGTAAAGGGAAAAAGGTGGCAGCAGCACCAGCAACAGACTAGGTCTTCCAGCAGTGACAGTGAAGATGACGTCTTTGTATTTGAAGCAAATGAGGCATGGAAGGATTTTCACAGCTCTCTTCTTCACTTCTTTGAAGCTGGAGAGCTCTGCGATGTTACACTGAAGGTGGTGTTGTCACACATCTGTTGCATTTAACAATCTGGAGATAAAGCTATGAATAAGTGTGCTGGAGGTGGCTGTGAATTTGGGCAGGGGTATGGATGCCTTAGAACATCTGTTGGATGGATCTGAGGAGCATATCTCTAGATATGAACATCTCTCTCTCTATATATATATATGTTCATGGGTTGTTTTTTTTTCTTATTTAGGAAGTTTACAACTGAAAAGTAAACACTTAAGATACTGACAGTCTGAGAGAGGAAGTACATGATTGTGACCTCGCCCAACTTGCCTTCTAAGCAAGTTCCCACAATTGATCAGTGTATTACTGTGCAGTTTCAGCACCTTGTAGCCTCTTTGTTCTCACACACTTTCATCCCGAATTTTATCTCTGTTTTTACATTCTGTGTTGTTCTGCAAGATCTTTCCTTGCAAACAGGATTTCTGGAATAAATCTAACTTCCAGCATTCTCAAAGAAAAAAAACTAACCAGACGATTATGTCCTACACCTGATCAAAGAGTAAAGGAGGAGAAGGAAACCAGTTTTATGATTCTTGCATAGCATTGCTTTAATGCATTCTTTGTAGCTCAGCTGTATGTTACTTATATCCCAATAACAATAAATTCGTATCTAGCATCCGTAATAGTGGTTGCCAGTACCTACAAGTATTAAGTATTGCTTAGCTAGGCATCTTAGTGCAAAATAGTTATTTAAGAAAAAGAGATGAAACATACCAAGAACAAATGACAGATGCCTTTAGGAGAAGTTGTTGGCCTGCAACTTTTGCTATTAGATGCTAACAGGGAAAATCCTTGATGGATGTGTGTCCCTGGTGCTCCCCCCTCCCTCAGTAGGCATCTTGTCTTCCAAAGCCTGAGAGACAGTGGAAATCTCTGAGAGGAAGAGGGTTTCTCTCTCCCTTTCACCCCAGTGGACAACAGAAGAAGAACAAGCAAGAATATTTTTCTGTTCTGCTTCACAGCAGGTATTAAATTTCTGTCACCAGGCACTGAGTAGGCCCTAGATGCAGCAGTGAATAGGTCCAGTGGGTCGTAACAGTTGACTTAATGCTCACAGGACACAGTGACGATACCAGAGCTGCTCCGGATAGCTCGAGAGCCATGCAGCCGAACTTGCCTAAGAGCTCATCAGGTCTTTTTACAACTATCATTTTAAAAGGTATTTTGGGGAAGATTCATGTCAGAACTCTTTAACAACCCTCTTCTTCCATTTTCTTGACCTCATCCTCACCTTTCTCCCTTTCCACCCACGCTTGCAAAAAAGGCAGTCTTATTTTGTAAACATATACTCCTGCTAGGGAAACTTGGCTTGGAAAAATACACTTTACTGTGGCTGCAGTTTAACTTTCCCTAAGTTAGGCTTGTATTAATGTTCATTTTTATTATTTGGGTGGAGCTACTTTGATAATTTTAAGAATATTAGATTGCATGACTTTGCTTCCAGTCCTCAAGTAGAGAATATAATCTGGAGGCTAGAACAACCTATGTACATCTTACTGTAAGGCTTCCTAAATCAGTGATTTTCAAGTAACTGCTAACTATATCATGAACTAGAATGTTCTGGAGGGCTTGATTTTTCTTTCTGTAGAGCTCAGGCATGTCTCATGTTTTAAGAATAATTACTTCTGTACTGAACTTTCTGCTTTTGTGTAGGACCTCTGATGGTGACGATTCTGGCATTGCTATTGTCAGACCAGTTATTGATTTAACTGCTGACTCTTAAAACATGATAGCAAATAACTGGAGGGGAACTCTGATTTCAAAATACCAAGAACATGCTAGATATTTTAAATTAAGCAGATCTGGGTAAAAATAGTGAAGCTACCTAATTAAAAAGAAAGACCTTAGTAAAGAGTGGGATGGTGAGCAGGGGTGCTAGGAGCTTTCCCTGATACAGCAGGCCAATTGGTAGCATCTTTTTGCATCAGTACTGTGATTAGTTGGAGTGCTGACACTGTTACAGTGATAAACGGTGAGAGCACACAGGGAGAATTCCTCTGCTCCAGGGAGTCAAAATCTGGAGTATCACCTACTGTCCTGCTCTGTCATATGAACAGCTCTCTGTTAGAAGTGGAGAGCAGCAGATGCATACCATCTGCTTTTCTCCTGTTGGTTTGGTTTCTTGTTCATTTGGTAGGTCTATGAATTGTTCCTTGTGGACTGATGTAATTAACTCACGTGGATCCATCCAGCTTCTCCTCTCATTTAATCTGCTCCCTCTTTCATTTGTGCTTGCTTTCTGTTCTCAGCTTACTGCTCACCAGGCAGGTTATGCTTCTGTTGATAATACACTCTCTTAAAAAGGGTAGAGCAATAGTGTATTGAATCAGAGCAAGAAAAAGCTCCAAATTATCTTTTTTTTTTTTTTTTTAAACTGCAAGGCAGCTCACTAACACCTTCATCTGAAAATGAACATGTAATTCCAGTGTCAGGGAAACTGGTTGCTTAACTCTGCCATCCATTTACGTTAGTGCAGACTGCAGAATGACAAAGGCTCTGAGAAAGTGCTCCTTGTAACCCAGATAAGTAGTGGATTGTTGATTTATTGTCAGTATTTACACTCTCTTGTAATTGAATTCTGGAATTTTGTAAGAGAAAAGCTTGTTTTGCACTTTCTGATCAGAGTTCTGAAAAATACCTTGTTTTATGGGGAATATTCTATCTTTTGTGGATAAACAGCATCTAAAAATCTTAAGTGATTGGTAATTTTTAATAAACCCTATAATAGCTGTTATAACTGTGTTTTTACATGAATTTGCTTTTATAAATAACATTATCAATTCCCCATCAGTAGTATAAGTCCAGAGGTTTAAATTAAGAAGTCTAAAAATGTCACTTTACAATTCCCCCTCCCCCCGCCAAGGTCTTGGGAAACACATAAAACAAGTGTCTGGCAGTCTGCTTGTGTCTCCAAGATGCATCTAGAAGGTTCCTAAAGATGTTTCATGTAAAAAATGGGATGTGGCTCTTAAAGACAAGCAAGTTCAATGCAGCAGTGCTATTGTTCTCTTGTGTTATAGCCTTGCCCTACCCTGGCAGCCAAGCTACAGCTCAGATCTGCCTGCGATACATTGATCTCCTGTCAGGAGTACAGGGCGAATGGAGTTAATTTGTTTGAACAAAATACAATAACTCAGTGCATATTGAGTTCAGAATTCTTACTTTGGCTTAACTCTGTGCTTTCATAGCTGAAAAATAGACATGTCAGTAAAAGATTGGGGGTCTTTTTGTTCTTTTTTTTCAGGTTGGTTCAAAGCTTATTTCCTGCCACAAACTGGTGCTAGCTTGTGTTATACCTTATTTCAGAGCCATGTTTCTTTCGGAAATGGCTGAAGCCAAGCAGACATTGATCGAGATCAAGGACTTTGATGGTGATGCAATAGAAGACCTAGTGAAGTTTGTGTACTCTTCCCGGCTTACTCTGACAGTGGATAACGTCCAGCCGCTCTTGTACGCTGCTTGCATTCTTCAGGTTGAACTGGTAGCAAAGGCGTGCTGTGAATACATGAAGCTGCACTTCCGTCCCTCCAACTGCCTGGCAGTCAGGGCATTTGCAGAGAGTCACAACCGCACTGACTTGATGGACATGGCCGATCAGTATGCCTGTGAACATTTTTCAGAAGTGGTGGAGTGTGAAGACTTTGTGTCTGTGTCACCACAGCACCTCCATAAACTCCTGTCCTCCGGTGACCTGAATATTGAAAATGAAAAACAAGTTTACAACGCTGCAATCAAGTGGCTGCTAGCCAACCCCCAGCATCATGCTACGTGGCTGGATGAAATACTTGCGCAGGTAAGGAAGACCGAAGCACCATGTGCCTGTCTCATCACTGCTTTAGTTGCATCATCAACTGTACTCGGGCAGAGAAAAATGTTCTTAGCAGTTTCTGCCTTACCTGGTGTTCACAGTTGTGAATTGACTGTGAAAGCAGGTTAGGTCTCTTGAGTATCAGGTAGAAGTCGTGTTCTCCAGTTTCTGTAGAGAGAAGGCTACTCACTTTATGCTCATGGCTGGGGGGTGGGGAGCCAACAAAAAGCTGCAGTTAAGGCGGAAACATACACAGAGCAGAGATCATAAAGCCATCACTTCACTTGGTTTCATACCACTACAGCCTGAAACGCTTTCTTCCCTTGCTGGCAAGTATTTGTACTTATAAAAGGAGAGAGAAGCTGATGAGGAGGTTTTTTTATATGGCTAGGAAAGTGAATCTGTAGTGGAGATTTGTCATATCAAGGTGTGCTACTTCTAGAATGTTCTGTATCTTTAATTAACAAAAGACCTGTCGGACCTCCTCCTCTCAATGTGTCAGGTACTTCAGTTATTCAAGCTCCACATGGGCTGGTTATGGGAGTTTAAAATATGGTAATTGAGGCAGGTATAGCGAACCTGTTCTGGGGAGGAATGGGGTGTACGCAATGTGCTGCAAAGTGCCATGTATGTCTTAGGTAGGATCAGGTGTTTCAGCTGTTACTGAACTCCAGCTGGAGTATTTTGCATTTGGCAGAATTGCTCATACTGGTGTCCTGTGGTAATGAGAGGTCCACTGACATGCTGCTGTCCGTGTCTTCACGCATCATTTGTCACATTTCCTAGTACAAGATCCAGGCTGTTTATTAACTGTCTTCCAAAACCCTTCAGTTTCATCTAGACTAGCATGAGATTTTTGATACAAAAAACCCCCACTTATTTAGTACACTATAATTAAATTTTCAGGTAATATAATTTGAGATTTAAAAAAAAAAATAATTTTTATTGCTCAGTTGTGCTAGCAGATTAACAGCCTTACTCTGGCCATGGAAACCAGAGTCTAGAATGAAGCAATGAAAAAGTAACACCCTTCCTGTAAACATGGGTTGTTTGCCAGAGTATATGGAGATACCAGGTGCTGTGGACATTGTTGCTAGCAGAAAACATGACTGGGCTTCTTAACAGTTATTATCCACATGATAATCAGCCGTACGGGTTTTGCTGTTACAATGCAGCTCTGAATTCTTCAGCTTTGAGTTCTTACTGCATCACTAACCTCCTGAGTCTATTAGAAGGGCTACGGTGGTGCTTTTAATCAGCCTAAAGTAAGCCAGGCCAAGGTAAAGGAAGAAGTGGGACTGAAAGCAAGTGGGTAAGGAAGAACTTGAATACAGGGACACTTGTCAGCTGTAGAACAGCATCATCCTACTGCTCTGAGAAGCACTGGAGATACTGGACTTCTCCTTCAGCATTGCTGCTGACTTACTGGGAGCGGCTTGATAATGTTGACTCCAAACCTTAGGAAGTCAGATGATAGTTTACTTCTGTTTCCCCCTGCTAACATCTGTCCCACCTTTGCATCTGATTGTACTTCATATCCCTTGCTGTTTCTCTCACAGGGACAAATGAAAGGTTTGCAGAAATAAATGACACTGGGAGGACAACATTTCAAGGCAGTCTTAGAGAGGCTGGCTTTATTTCAGATCTGCCCTGTCACTGGGGACTGCTCTGGGCAGTGACCTCACCTGGAAGGAGCCTTCCATTCCTCAGCCAGGTCATCAGCTCTCTTCTGGGGAATCACAGGAACATTTGGGGATGGAAACAATTAGCTGTGAACCTTTTCTTTTTTTTTATTCTTGTAACCTGTCAAGTCCAAGTAGAGAAAGGTGTTACTGCACTAGCAATGCCTCCTTCCTTAACAGACTCTTAGTTCATGCTGACTTGCCACCCAAAGGAAATGGACCATTCTAGCAAAAGCTCTGTCGTGCTGGTGTAGCAGTGAGCTGAAAATTCACACCCCCCGACACCTAACCTGACACGGGCTATCCTGGTAAAGCCGCAGATGCTGCCGGCATCGTGGCGGGCAGATGCAATTGTAGTACAGGCAGCAGCACTTCTTCCTCCACTCAGCCCGAGTCAAGAGACAGCTCTCCACTGCTGCTTAAATGCAAATGGTTGGTCACTAAAAAAGAACTGTTCATATGGCTGTTAATTCTGGAAAAAAATACGAAAGCTGCTCTTTTTAGTGCAGAGCACAGGGCTGGCAGCTGGACCAGAAGGTGCTGTCTGTTACGTGTGTGTCACTGTCAACGGTGAGACTTGGTCAGTCCAGCCAGTTACTCCAACTGTGTTCATTTCTGTCAGGTACGGCTGCCTCTCTTGCCCATTTGTTTCCTTATGGGTGTTGTGGCAAAGGAAGATATTGTCAAGCAGAATCTAAAATGTAGGGATTTGCTGGATGAAGCAAGAAACTACCACCTTCACCTGAGCAGCAGGGCAGTGCCAGACTTTGAGTACTCCATTCGCACAACACCAAGGAAGCAGACTGCTGGTAATTAAATGTGTGTCTGATTATCGAGCAGGGAGTGGTGTGGAGAAAAGGCGGCACATCTTTGCAGGGTTAGGTAGCCTGGTATAAACGCTGTGAATGACATAATGCAAAATTACCTCTCTGGTAGTCAGGTAGTGTGCTGCGTTTTCGTAGCAGACCTTCAGCAGACATCTTCTTTCATCAAAGTGTTACTTATTTATCCTGATTGGCTTTATCTGTATTGAAGCTAGAACTGTTAAGTATGTTATGACCAGGCAGCACGCTCAAAGCTATACCAAAACCAGTGGACTCTTACCTTTTGGTGCGAGAAGGTTGAGCTAACTTTTAAACTCTTTGGCTAACCTACACCAAAATGAATATGCGATGAATATTAGACTGCAAATCCCAATTTTTACATTGCTATATTTAACAAACAATCTGTTTACCTCCCTATGCAAAATCACATAAAGCCTATTTAAAATAGGCATTGTTTTTGCAAGAGCATAGATAGATAATTGCCATAGCAGCATGCCAAACACAGGCCAAAATCCAGCCTCCGATTATGCAGAGCAATGATCGTGCCCCTCGAAGTGAAATACAACTTCTCCTGAACTACGTAATTTTCAGTTCATGCTGGTTAACAATTCTATCCCCCATCTTCCTGCTAGTTTTCTGGAAACCTGCTTTGTCTTCTTCAGGTGTGCTGTTCTGCGTTGGTGGTAGAGGTGGATCAGGTGACCCATTTCGCAGCATTGAGTGTTACTCTATCAGTAAGAACAACTGGTTCTTCGGCCCTGAAATGAACAGCAGGAGAAGGCACGTGGGTGTGATCTCTGTGGGAGGTCAGTAAACCTATTCAATCCTATTCAAAAGACACTTGAGAGCTTCTTTTGCTGCAACTGGTACTTTTACTAAACAAATCTGTCTTGCAAGGGCTTAACAGTTGGATATTCTTCAATTTAGTAAAGCTTCTTCCCCATGAAGGTGTTTTTGATTTGGAAACAATCTGAGAGCGTGCTTACTGAAAAGACATCACTGCGTACAGAGAGGTGGGGTTGTTCAGCCTGGAAGAGGCTCCGGGGAGATGTTATTATGGCCCTTCAGTACTTCAGGGGGTCTTAAAAGAAAGATGGGGACAGACTTTTTAGTAGGGCCTGTAGTGAGAGGGCAAGGGGCAATGGTTTTAAACTAAAAGAGGGTAGGTTCAGACTAGATATACAGAAGAAATTTTTCACAGTGAGGAAACACTGGCAGAGGTTGCCCAGAGAGGTGGTAGATGCCCCATCCCTGGAAACATTCCAGGTCAGGTTGGACAAGGTGTTGAGGAACCTGGTCTAGTTGAGTATGTTGCGGGAAGGTTGGACTAAATGGACTTTAAAGGTCCCTTCCAACCCCAGCTGTTCTGTGATTCTATGAACTGTATACAGCCTCTTGCCTTAATAGGTGATTTCATTTTTTTTTAATCCATTTATAAAGAAATGGCCTCACACAGTAGAGTCACCCAGAACTTGCTAGTACTCATACTAGGTCCCTTCATACTTAAATATGTACAGGCAAGTCACTAGGACCCTAACTCTTTCAAGAGCAGACCTACCTTTATTTTTGGGTCTCCATCTTCTGAAACAAGACCTGTGCAGTCCAGAGCAGCTTAGCACCCATGATGCAACTATTTTTTGTTGTACACAGTAGCCCCTGTGTTGCTGCAGCAGAACACAGGTGTCTCTTTTTTCCCCACAGAAAATCTGGAGAGACTGCTATAAATGTCCAGAACTGATCTGACCTGCAGTACCAAGTTATGGGAAGATTTTGTTGCCTGTGTATCTCAAGCTTTGTATAAAGTCCACATTAGAACAGACCTTTGTTCGAGTACAGCATATAAAAGTATGAAGTCTGTAGTTACTAAAATCCTGATAGTGAAAACATATGAAAACTTTTAACCTTTATTTCAGTTTTTTCTTTCCACGTAGTCAGGGATATTGCATAAATGAAAACAAATGTTGCTAAGCAATGTCTGCATCAAAAGATGTGTGTGTTTCAGGTAAAGTCTACGCAGTTGGTGGACACGATGGAAACGAACACTTAGGAAGCATGGAAGTATTTGATCCTCTCACAAACAAGTGGATGATGAAGGCATCAATGAACATGAAGAGGTACATGACCGGTCATCCAAAATTTAAGTCCTAGTTGGTGGTACATCATTTCTTGCTGATACTGAAAAACATGTCTGTCCTGACTTGATTTAGGTTTCCAAACTGTGCTATTTTTAGGATTTTTTTTTCCCCCCTATTTTGGGGCTTTATTCTGTCAAACACCGTTCTTGACTAGCTGTAAAGCAAACACAAATCTGCGTCATATACTTGCACACATCACGTTTGCACAAACACAGTTGTGCGTAACGTGCTCTGAATATTTCAGTGCAAAACTGCGTGATACCTCCTCTCTCGGGGGCGGCCCTGGCTGGTAACATTGGTTATGTTTACACTTTGGCTTTCTTTTGTTACGCTGTTATCCTTTTCTTTTTTGGGGGTGGATGGGGGGCCTGGCTTCTGGGGCAGAGAGAACTTCTACTCCAGCTGTGCTTACATTCTGATACCTCAGGCCTTTCAGCTATGCCTGATACGGAACTTGAAACTGAATAACTGGTTCTGTGGGGTTTTTTTTCTCTTTTTAAGAATGAGTAAGATAGCTGCCAGCAGAACATGCACAGTGAAATACTTCATGCCCAGGAAATCAACAGTTGCCTGTGTTTTTGCCACAAAAGGCAGGAAGTACTAAAACACTGAAAGTCAAGTTGAGGACTTTTCTTGCCTTTTGACATTTAAGATTCTTTTAAGGAGCTACTGGACTCATAGATCTGTAATTCTTTGTTTCTGCTGTCCTTTAAATCAAACTCTTTCACTCTACGTTCCATTTTGTTACTTGTTCTTTTTAAAAGCTTCATGTACAAGTAGGAGTAAAATATTGAGCATGGATAAGTCCTAAAGCTATTTGTAGCTGTGACCTAAGCAAAGTAGAAGACCCAGACTCCTAGAAGTGGCTTCTTGATTCTCTTCCTCCCTCCTGCCACCACCCCAGGGCATATTCTTGGCAAACATCCACCCTAGGTTGCTGCTTCACTCCTCCCATTCACGGAGGTGGTGTCAGAATACTTCCTTGAGAAAAAAATGCCACCATTCATGGTGTCTAACATTACCTGTTCAGGCAATTTAAGATAAGCCCAGGATATTGCCACAATGTTTGTTCTGTAGAAAGACTCTGCCTCCCTTGCTCCTGCCTAGGTACCTATGGACCTGCCCTTGGTGTAATGAGGCAAGAATGTGCTCAGTGAAATGGTAAATCACCTGTCTTGGTGATTAAAGCAGAAACTTAATGCTTACCTTCTAGACCATACTGATTGTACTCTCATAGTGGTAGATTCAGTAGAAAAAAATCTGACAACTATTTTAACACAGACTTCATAGAAAATAACAGAATGGGAGAAATTCAATTGAATTTTGCTAGAGTTCAGTCATCTCATAACCAGCACAGTTTTGCCTTTTAATATGGACTAATGACACACCCCAAAAAAATCATTCCCAGACTGTAGCAGCAGCTATAAAGTGAAAACCAGCAGATTTTGTTTCTCCATCAGATTCAATAAAACAGGATATAGGAGGTGTAAAATTCAAGATAAGAGAAATCAAATAACTTAAGACAATCTCATATATCCAAGCATGTAAGTAGAGGACATGGGCCTTAGGTGACATTCAGTCAAAACAGTATTCCATGCCCCCCTGCCTTTTTTTTTTTTTTTTTTTACTCTTTTAAATGGCAACTTTGTCTTTTTGCAGTCTGAAAATATTCTAGCTGCAACAGTCCTGACCGTGGATCACTCAAGAACATACAGGATTGCAGTCTCTAATGGGAGGCTGCAAACTTACAGAAGGCTTTCAGGATAAAGCTGCAAGACTGACAGAGGTGTTTAGAGGGCCAGCCACAGTTACTGCTCATCATTTATTAGAACCTTCATTTTTAAAATTTTCATTACTTTTTTCCCATAGTTTGAAACAGGTGCCAGTCAGGTAACATTGCATTTGATAGGTCTTTCCCATTCCTTTTCCTTAAGGTTCTGCACTGAGGTATTGATCCTGTGTTTTTCTTAGGAGAGGGATTGCTCTCGCCTCCCTTGGTGGCCCAATCTACGCAATAGGGGGTTTAGATGACAACACTTGCTTCAGCGATGTGGAAAGATACGACATTGATTCTGACCGCTGGAGTGCCGTTGCCCCAATGAACACTCCCAGGGGAGGAGTTGGCTCCGTAGCCCTTGTGGTAAGTGACCTAAGTCGGGGCCAGCTGAGGAACCAACCTCCTTTTCACGTCTGCTTTTATGAGGTAGAACACAAGATTTTAAACAAAATGCAGCTGGTGGGTCTGAGCACCTCCAGTCATCAAAATCCTATGAAACTATGCAGAAGGTGAGGATATTTAGTACAATGCACACTTATCAAATTGAACTGAATGTCTCAACAGTATTTGAGGTACTGGGAGCAAGTACCAGGGCCCTTCTAACATCAGGCTAATGCTTCACATCTCATTCAGAAGACTGGTTTGTCACATTTACCGTGTTTAAAGGTACTGAAGGTGTCTGAACTTTCATCCCTCTGTTGCCACGTATACTTTGCAAAATATCTGCAGCACTACGTAACTTTTTCACTTCATTAATTGGAAGATAGCATTTATAAGGCGTTAGCTCATTAGTCTGTTGTTGGAATTCTTAAAATAATTAGGACTGTATGGACATCCCTTGTTTTCCTAGAATTCTAACACTGCTTATGAAAAGCTGGGTAAATACATACACATCACAAATAATCTTTGTCTGTACAACTGTTTTCCAGAACCATGTTTACGCTGTGGGTGGCAATGATGGCGTAGCATCACTTTCCAGTGTGGAGAAATACGATCCCTATTTGGATAAGTGGATAGAAGTGAAAGAGATGGGTCAGCGAAGAGCTGGCAATGGTGTCAGCGAGCTCCATGGCTGCTTGTACGTTGTCGGTGAGTAGGGAAGAGGCATTTTGTAGTGCTGTTTCTGCCAAGTACTGGCATTTGCAAGAGGCTGTTGTTGCTAGAGGAACAGACAGACCTGACCTGTACGTCATGTTCTTGGGCAGGAGAAGAAAGTGAGCACAACCAGGGCAGGCTTAAACAAAGGTATGATAGCGAGGAAACAAAAAGTAGTTCCTAGCCTGCATTTCAGGAGGGCTGTATTCAGGACAATATGTCTACATAGAAAATCCTCTCAAGACTGACTAACCTCGAGTTTCTTTTTAGGCACGTGATTCTTAAGTTCACACACTTCTGAAGCACTCTAGTTCTGGGTGTAGACAACAGTAGCTTTTTCACATAGTGATTACACTTATTCCACAGCCTGGTATCCTAGGCCTGTCTTGTTTGGCTCTGCCTTGCATTTATCTGCTTTTCTGAGGGAGGAAGATGCCGTAGTGATAGTCGCAGAGCTCTGCCTGGTGTATTACCATAAATGATTTTCAAAGTTTTGAGCAGAAGAAAACTGTCACTCTTGGTGATGCTCATATGGCGACAGAAGGGAGAGCTGTGAGGTTAATTTTTAGGAGCTTGTAAAATTCATGTAACAAAATCAAGCTGGACACTAGCTCACTGAGTGTTGAGAACAGCCTGATAATGCCAGTCCTGCGTATCACCAGCACTAGAAGTGGCTAAAAACTGGTAATGTGATCGCTCTTTGCAGGTGGCTTTGATGACAACTCTCCTCTGAGCTCAGTGGAGCGGTTTGACCCACGCAGTAACAAATGGGAATACGTAGCAGAGCTCACAACTCCGAGGGGTGGTGTTGGCATAGCAACGCTGATGGGCAGAATTTTTGCGGTCGGAGGTCATAACGGCAACGCGTACCTGAATACAGTGGAAGCATTTGATCCCATGGTGAATAGGTAATTTCCTGTTTTTTATTTGGCTTAATAAGACAATGAAATCTGCCTATATGAGAACACAGCACAAAGAAACAGTGTGCAGCAGGAGTCTTATCTGTTGTTTCCTGATAATAATTGAGTAATACCCTTGACTTGCAGTGCAGGAGTGCTGCTTATGCCTCTAGGTTGTTCATTTAAGCACCTCCTCCTCTCCATCCCTTGTCCTCTTCCCTTCACTCAGTAAGGATCTACATTCCTCGGGTTGTTTCAGACTGATTTTGCACTAAATTTACCAGAGAAATAAGAGTGAACTACCAAGGTGTAATTTTTGTGTAAACAGCTAGGCTGTATACTAGAATTTCAGACAAAGAAATACTTTCAGGTTGCTCAGAAAGGACAGGAACTTACTTGTCTTTTTCTTCTGCCATCTACTTTAGGTGGGAACTTGTTGGCTCTGTGTCACACTGCAGGGCAGGGGCAGGCGTGGCTGTGTGCGCTTGTCTCAGCAGCCAGATCCGGGATGTGGGCCAAGGATCCAGCAACGTCGTTGACTGCATGTGAGCTCTGCTGCCTCCTTCACATTGCAGAGGAGTGACAGCAGGGAGGCACTGCAGAGCTTTTAAACACCGTGTTTTTATGGTAGGTTAAGAAATAAATCCAATACATTTTCTTTGTGAAAATGTTACCTTCTGCAACTGTAAAGCTTTTGGTGTCTATCAGTAGTGATACAGAAAAACCTGTGAAAACATGGAATGAAAGTGTGACTTAAAGGATAAAACCTGCCAAGAGCTACAAGCATCCCATTTCTCAGAAGCTGTAATTTCAGAATCATTTGAGGCAGCTGTTGCACGGACTCACTGTTGAACTGCAAACCAGGCTTGGGCCAAGGAGTGCGCAGCAGTTTGTACTGCTGAGCCTTACCCAGCAGCTCTGCTACATGTTTTCTTTAGGGCTCGAGCACCATTTAATATAATTTATTTTCAGAAGCGTAGTCTTAAACATTCCCTAATTGTACAAGAGCTTTGTAACACAAAGCATCTCAAGTTTTAGAAGGTAACGACATCCCTGTTGCACACCAAGATTACTGGAGCAGAGAAGTTCATTGCCTGCCTCCCAGGGGACTGCGATAGCAGTGGAACTTGCAGATACGCAGTCTGAAACCTGTCTTTCTTCCAAAGTGCTTTCTCAAGCTAATACATTTGTTAGAAAGATGAAAAAATTCTTGACCTGAGCTTCACCACTGGAATTCTCAAGTCTTCAACAAAACCTGTAGTAACTACCCCCCAGCAAAAGGCAAGGTGCTGTTGAGAGGTCATTCCTGAAGTAAAACCAGTGTAATTTGTCCTACTTTGAGATGACAGTCTGTGAAAATGTAGGCTTTGGTGGTATCCAAATCACCATTTTTGTACGAAATGGAAATACATGATAGAAGTTGCAGTATTCTGTAAAGACCTTTACATGCAACTCTCAGAGATGACACGTCCACTTTCAGTATCCACTAGCAACCCTGTGGTAATTCTAGTGGTACTGCCTCTTCTAAGATGGCTAAGCCAGGAAGATCTTGCCTCGGAAACAGGTAGATGACTTAAAGCTTACATAAACCAGAGACAATCGGCAACAAAAAGAATGGGAAATAAACTGGTACTTAGATCAAAAACTGAAATAGGAACTTGACACTGCTGTGCACAAAGGCATCTTGTTACCCTGAGCTCCAAGTCCCGTCCCGCTGGAAAGAGAGCAGATTCCTGTTCCTGTATCACCTTGAACAGACAATCCTTTGTGACCAAAGTTCCAGGTTGTTAAAAGTGACCAGGAAGCACAGCAAACTCCTCTGCATTCAGTACCAGGAAGGAGGGAGGACAGTACAAGCGTGAGGCATGGTCATGTTTGGATGTTGAGGTACCGTCTCTTAGCTTTTCTGTTTCAGATGGCTCGCGCTTTGGTAGTGCCCATGGACAGACTGAACAGTACTGTAAATAATGAAACCTTGCAATAAAACATTTGTACTTCAACGCACCTTGTTTACACTGCGACTGGAGCATGCTACTGGAGGGAAACATTGCAATCTTGAGTATTTTTTTGTTTCTGCAGAATATAATTCTCAACAGGAAGCCTTTGTCAGCAGGGAAAGTCCTGCGTGACAGCTCTGAGCTGTACCACCCTGCTACTGCCTGTGCCCCCGTGCAAGGATGTGCTCACCCTTGCAGCTCTTGATCTAGCTAGGTGGGGTGGAAAGAAGAGGTGCAGGTTCCTCTCAGACCAAACAGGTTCTTCTATGGATGCCCTGGCTAACGAGAAAACTTAAAAAAAACCCACCAAACCCAAAAGGCAAGTTTTCCACAAAGTAACGCTGACCACGAAACAGAGTAGTCTGGCCATGCTTTGCCAACGTTTCTTCTCTTGGTAGGATCCTGGCAGCACCCACCTTCCAGGCACCAAAGGCAGACACGCATGTTCATCAGGGAAATAACGCACTGCGAGGAGCTCTGCTGTCGACCTGTCACTGGGCGTCAAACAGTACTGGCTCTGGATACGATCCCCAGACAAACACTCCTGTTGCATTTCAATTCGCACACACACCCACCCCCCCAGCAACATTTGTGCTCGGGCTTCTGGAGGCAAATTGTTAAGGGCTGGCAGGAAAATGGTTAAGGATTTACAAGGAACAACCCTGCTGATGGTGGAGTGGTATCTGCATCATTCGTCTTAGATTGCACCAGGACTACAAATGTCTTGTGCAGAACTGGTTTTAGAAACACTTATCGCTGGAAATGTGATAATGATGTCAAAGTATCAAAAAAAAAAAAAAAAATTCTGGAATTACACTGGGAACAAACCACAGTGACTTACCTGCATGTAAAGCTGTTGTGATTTAACACCAGCAAACTCCCTTTTTCTTCTTCACTATTGGCAGCTGGATAATGATGACAAAGAAGTAACAACTCACCCCACCCCCCAGGCTGAGGAACAGAGCAGCTCATCCCGGTTCCCTGTGGTGAGGCAGCCCTCCAGTGGCAGCAGGCCCTGACTCCCACTGCGTCTTCCCTTAAAACCAGACTTGAGATTTGCAATAGCAAATCCTTTATGAACTTTCAGGGTCCCGAAATCATTGCCTCTAAACATGATGCACATCTGATCCCAACTGTGAAGCCATTACTGCTTCTGTTAATGATGTTCCATTTTTCCTGCATCTAAAAGCCTTGACCTCATCCATAAAAATCATAAAGCCAAATATGTCTATTAGTGTGCATCCTGTAAACAGGAAAAATCATTTTGTAAGAATCAAGTGTGACAGGTACATCAAAGTTTCCAGCTTGCTGATTTTAACCATGTCATAGTGTGTTGGGTTTTGGCAGTGGAGGAGGGACCACAGGGGTGGCTCCTGTGAGAAGCTGCTAGAAGATTGCCCAGCTCCAAGTCAGATCTGCCTCTGCCACCGCTGAGCCAGTCAGTGATGGTGGTAGTGCCTCTGGGATAACATTTATGAGGGGGGGAAAAAAAAAACCCACCTTCTGGGAATGTGCAGCATGGAGAGAGCAGTGTGGTGTGAGAGAGACAGCCAGGCAGACCCCCAGGTCAGTGCAGAAAGGCAGGAGGTGCCAGAGCAGAGGTTCCCCTCAGCCCATGGTGAGAGGGCAGGCTGTACCCTGCAGCCATGGAGGGTCACGGGGGGACAGAGACACCACTGCAG
>NW_010263545.1:52761-103882 GCF_000690775.1 Eurypyga helias | reverse complement strand
GTCGAGGGAAGTCTTTTTTAAGATCTGTGTTGGCTTGTCTCTCAATTTGTTAACAATCAAAGCAGAGTAGGGCAATGATACTTTTTTCCCCAAGGTGAGCCCATTTTGCCCCTGACCATAACTGGTGATCCCTCTCTGTTCTTGTCTTGAGTCACCAAGCCCTTCCTTGTGTTTTCTCCTCCCTATCCCACTGGGGGAGGAGTGAGTGAGCAGCTGCATGGTGCGTCGATGGCTGGGCCTAAACCATAACACTTGGGCTTCTGGGAGGAGCAAGACCAGACTCCAGTCCACTCCTGACCCACCCCCATGGCCATGTATCTCCAGTCACATGCGCAGCCAGTGCTGACAAGTCAGCCTGCTGCCTGTCCACCCCGCTGCTTCCCCAGCTGCTGGGGCACGCTGCCTCCCTGTCTGAGCTCTCCTGCTGCCCCACAGCAGCCCTCGAGCATGATGCTGCTCCTCACCTGAAGACTTGGACTATGGCTTCCCAATTCCTCCCAAACCCTACTGCTGCCAGGGCAGTGCATCATCTTCTGTGCCACCCACAGCCATGCTTGTCTTAAGGAAATTTTAGTCTGAGCACTTTTATGTACAGAAGATGAATACAAAGATTTCCCTTTAGGTCAGATTTCTGATTGCTACATTAAAATAGTAGTTTCTGATCCTTTTTTCAGGACATGCCATAACAGCATGATGATGCAAGGATCATGCTTGTGTTAGTGCTTATTTCAATTTTGTACAGTATGTCCTTTCAAGATAATCTTTAATTCATACCTTATTATTTCTGTTCAGAGGGGATGGGGAGGATTTGGTTATACTTTCACAGCTTTGACTACTTTTTAATGTTGCTCTTCCCCACAGGCACCTCCTTCCTAAGAGATCCATGCTTGCAGCAGAACTGGATTAGACGTCCTGCTAAAATACTCAGATGCGGACAGAAGACTTCAGGAGCTGCATGTGCTACTTCTGTACCTTAAAATGTAAGCAAACTATGGGCATGCACTCAGTCCACCAGAAAGACTACATACAGACTTTCCTCCTGCTTGAACACTGCTGAAAGAAAATGATTTCACCCTGCTTTCACAGCCCTGCTTATAAAAAAACTCAAGGCGACTCCTGAGTAAATAAAGGTTTGCTAAGGGTGAAATTGGGTGCTCAGAACGCAACATGGATTGCGCAGCTTCCCAACAACTCCAGCCCAGTGTAACCGCCCTGAACTGCGATGGGATGGTAAGCGCCCCCACTGTCCTCCGTTTGCTGTGAGTCCACTCTGACTGCAGAGACAGCTGCAGGATGCCCAGCGTGAGCTCGTGTGATGGGACCGCAGTCCTGACACCAAACAACACTGAGATTCATTTTACAAACAAGTTGTCATCAAGTGAGAAAAATTCAGCCAATTAACCTATTCAAGCTTAATTATAACAAATGCCCAGAGAGTCTGTAACTCCAGATTACTCCCACAGTTAAATGGGGCTTTCTATCTCCATTTGCACTGAGACTGCTTTTGACACCATTTTCAGCATTGCTGCAGTGCAGTTTTGCGAACCCAAGTACTTTATTCCAGGTGCTCCACTTAAATTTTCTGCTGGCTACTTTCAGCACATCTGGTTTTGTTTTCTAAACCTTCGCATGTTCTCTCGGCTGGAACTGGCAGCAAATAAAGCCCTCCTAGCCAGGAGATGAAGCTTACATTTGTCATTCTTTCCTGGCTCTGCCAGCAAGGTTGGTGTTGCTGCCACTTGGCAGCATTTTAACGCAATTCCTTGGATTCCAGACAGTTTCATTTTAAAGCTGTTCCAGCACAAAAGAGAAGGCAACAAGCAGCTATGTAGTTTCTGCTGTCTGACTTGTGTGGTGTGCAGGGGCTGTCACGTTCCTTCGCTTCACGCAAAAAGCCCCAGGAAACACACACCTGCCACCGGAGGTTTTCCACCGAGATGGAGTCGGTCGTTCGATGAGCACACACCACCTGCGTCGGGTGCGCGGCAGCCAGTGTCCTGACTGTGGCTGGATAATGCACATGCGCTGGGCTGTGATGAAGAGGAGTCCTGCCACCTGGCAGCATCCCACAGGAGAACTTGTCTGAATGCTTATTAAATTAGCGGTCCTGAAAATTAATACTCCAAGCAGGCAACTGCGCAGCTATAGCTGTTCCTGGGAGCAGCAGGGAGGCTTGGTTCCAGTTACCATAGCCAACAAGAAACATTGGTGTGTCTTCATTTGCTTGATGGTAGGACTTCACTTGGGACAAGAACTGAAAGCAAATTATCTTCCCCTACGCACATTTTCCAAGAAAGAAAAAAAAAGGGGCAGTACAAGTCATCACACCTAGCTCAGCATGGACGGCTGGGAGAAACTCACCGCAAGTCCACGCGCTGTTCTGGCAGCCCAAGTCAGGTCTCTGACTGCATGGCTGCCAGATGAAGCGAACGGCATGCTACAGCTGCCAGCGTGATTGCATTTAGATGTCACGTTGTCCTTGCACGTTATGCAGCGTGGCAACATTCCCCTCCTACTTCTCACTTTTCTTTTGCACCAGCGGCTGCCAGTTCCTCAGCCAAAACCTTGGTCAGCAGAGGACAGAAAGGACAGGAAAGGAAGTGGAAAGCCCTTCTTTCTTCCCATCCTCAGGGGACATCATAGCTGGTCTGGCAGCAGTTTAGTTCCCAAGGTCTTCCTTTTACCTCCAGGAAACTGCCATGCCTCTGTCTCCCTCACCTCTTCCTTTCCCATCCCCACACCTGGCTCTGCTTCCCCCCCTTGCTTTTCATCACTCCCCACCAGACACAGGTTGCTGGAGCACCCCCAAGTCAGCTGACCATGATCCATCATACCTGATTACTGCCAAAGACCCACAGCTCCATGCTTCCCAGGGGCCAGCCCCTCTGGCCCACGCACTTTTCCTGCTTACAGCACCTGCATTTGCGTGCTTTCAGATGGAGCTGGTTTCATCTTGGCACCAGCGATGCTCTGAGGCATGCCAACCCTCCCTCCGCTGGAGCCTGCTGTGGGGAAAAAAGGGGAGCCGATGTGGGCATGCGCTTGCCCTGGGTAGCAGAAACACGGCACAGCCCCGCTGGGGTCGTCAGCCCTCCTTCTGCATGTGTGTGGTGCCCATTCATGCCCACCCATGACTGGGTGTTAGCAGAAAGTCAGTTACTGCTCTGCATTAAAGTTTTCCCACCGAACGGTCAGAGCTGTCAGACAAAACGAACGGGTAAAGCAGAAGACTCATTCTGTCTTCTTTTTCACATTATCCACCAAAAGGCAGAGGCAGCATTGGACTACTCTGCATACAGTCATTAGGAGAGGAATAAAGGAAAATCCATACGTACCAGGTATCCAGAGCTCTTGGGGACACTTGGGAGTAAACCCCAGCCTCAGACAAAATATACAGGATTTGGGAACATGGTTGGGTATTTTGCCGAAGTAATACTTACAAATGAACCGCAGCTTCGCAGTCGCATCAGGATATACTCCGGCGTTTCAGACTTCAGGGTTAGAAAACGTGGAACACGCCGCTTTGGTACCCGCCCTCAAAAGGAGGCAATGAGGTGAAACAGTGGCAAGTCTGTGCTGTTGAGTATTTGGGGAAATTCAACCACAGCCAAAGGCAGACACGCAGCACAATCGCACACACTGCACAGCCCCGCCAACCCTCCACTCCGCGTGAGGCTGCACTCGGGGTCTGCACTCAGGCCGCTGCGCGTGAGCAGAGTGAGACATCTCAGCGTCAGATCAGCAGAACAAGTAATTACCCAGCCCCGGGCAGCTTGGGTTCTATCCCATCTTTACAGTTTTGACCAACTCTTTTTTGTCTGAAGAACTTGAAGGCAAACAAGTCAAAATTCATATTTTAATTTTTTATATACATATACATACAGACATGCAGCAATTCATCCTCTGTACAGAAGACAAGCAAACAGAAGATCTGTGGCACAATTTCTTTGGAGAAATTCTTTTTTCTTTTAAGCTGCATCACAGATCCGACCTTTTGTCTTTTTCAAGGACTATAAATGGCAGCTACTTCTAATTCACAGAAGCCTTGGAGAGCTGATTCAGTCCTGAACTCAGACACATCACCCTCCTCCCCTCACTTATTTGCACATGTTTTCCCATTGGAGATTCCATTTTGCAAGAGGTTTGGCATCCTCGTTTCTCCATGGGCTCTAAGACATTGTGCCTGTCCCATGCCCATGCCACTGCTGTGTCCCCCCACATGAAAAGCAGCGGTGGGAGGGAGGACTGCTGCACCACCCCCATGGGACAAGGACCATTTAACAGATTTAAGGCCAATGTTCGCATTCAGGAAACCTGAGAGTTACTTTTTAAGGACGTTTTCACTGAGAAGTGCAGATTTTATTTATGCTTTAAGACGACGCGTGAAATAGGGGTGGGGGGAAAAAGGAAACACCCCAACCCTGGATGGTAAGAGCTGAAATAGAAATCCCACAAAAGTGACCCTGAAACGCAAGGACAGGGTGTCTGACAGCTGAACAGAGGGGCAGCTGTTTGACCGTCACGCCACAATTTACGTGCTGCCCAGAGACCTGCTGGCACCCTCAGCACTACCCTACGCGTTCACCTCGCAAAGCAAATGCCACCCACAAGACCCTCGGCTCCTGCCCTGCTTCACAGATCGCATCTTGCTCAACCCTGTCTCCTAGGGCCTTCTGAGAAAAGGCAAAGCAAAAGCCCAACCCAAACACTAACCAGCACTTCTCTGAAGAGCGAGGAGAGCTCATGAACAATGCCCCATCCCTGGATATCTGTGCCCCATCCCTGGAAGTGTTCAAGGCCAGGCTGGATGAGGCTTTGAGCAACCTGGTCTAGTGGAAGGTGTCCCTGCCCATGGAAAGAGGGGTGGAATTAGATGATCTTTAAGGTCCCTTCCAACCCAAACCATTCTGTGATTTAGCACCTGCTGCACCTCATGTCTAACAAGAAACAAGTTGCACAGGTTGGAGCAGCTTTCAGAAATACCTTTCAGCTACCATAGACAGTCCGATAACATGCCTTCAGATATTGGAAGGGAATGGCAAAAAGCTGTCCGTCAGGATGCCATATTGATACGATATGAAATGCTGGACCCAAAGAAAACCTTGACTTCAGCAATACTGAGTAGCAAGAGGAGAAAGCCCAGTGGGCCCTGTACCTTGACAAAGCACAGTGCAAACCAGTGGTGATCACAGGCTGCCACTGTAACACGCACACGTCCTTGCTTCAGGAATGCAGTTTATGGAAACATATCCAGAAATGCTGCTGATTCACCCAGGAACACTGTCAGTTTCGGGCAGTGACAGGGGTTACCAAAAGTGCAATGAATATTAAAGCACAGGTTGCCGATGGGCTATTTTAGTACCAGCAGGGGGCTGAGAAACTGCTATCGACTTTAATGCAGCTGTTTGCCAAAAATAACATTTGTCTTTGGAAAGGGTAAGCCAAGGCAGAGAGAGAAAAGCACTCATCTACAATGTATAATGAATCTCAAAATAAATTAAACACAATTGCAGAATTAGGTTTGGTCAATAAAGGCACAATAAATAAACAACAACAACAACAAACTATTGGAAAACCACCCTCAAAATGTTTTTGGCTGTTTTAGCCCAGCGGGGGGCCGCTGGCCCAGGCAGAAAGCCAAGCAGGGTGGTTGATGCTTGCAGCAGCCCCACTGCCTCCTGCTCCCCCATCTCCCTCCCTCCCTAGCTTTTGGATGATCTCCCAGCTAGCGTGAGGCACATCCTTCCTCCACATCCCTTCTTCAGCTCCCCATCTCCATCCCACCTCCAAAACTAACCCTCCTTGCTTTTGTCCCAAGCGGGGAGCATGGTAAACATACCTTTTGTGATGTGAGGTGGAAGGAAATGGTGGGAGTGAGGATACCAGCAACCCAGGAAAAGCTGCTGCACCCCGGTGAGCAGATGGTACAGCTCATGCCCAACTACCCCTCACACCCCACCAAAACAAGATCCACAGGCTATCTTCCCATCCTCCTGCCTTACCTTCCATGCCTCTTGCAACTAGCCTTGGGTCAACCCGGTTTCACGCCACCTGAAGCACAAGCCGGCTGGGGGCAATGAGCCCGCCTCGCCGGAGCAAACACACTGCCAAGCTCCTCCTGGCTGGACTGCAGCTACAAGTCTGGGGATGTGCCATGTTTCTTTTTTTCACTAATTGGATTTTTTTTCCTTTTATTCTTATTTCAATAACAAGTTTGCCATGGCATTTTAAGCAGTGAAAAAGTGCACTAACCCCAAAAAAGAGGACATTTCTACGTCTGTAACAGCAACATATCTAGTGGGCACTAACACAGGTTCCCATATCCGCTGCAGTTTACACCCTGCATTAGAAAACCACATCCATTATTAGCAAATGTCTTAGGTGCGATGCCTGTTGCAGAAAGGACCTGAATTACACATGTGAATTGTGTCACAAAAGTGCAGAGAGAGATGCAAAAGTCCTTCTTCCAAGCAACACTGACATTGCCTGACAGAAAACAAGAAGTGGGAAAGTCCCAAACAAGAAGTGTAAGGCCCTTGCAAGGAGACACCCTGCACCACCACCGAGAAGCAGAGCTACCATGGGGCATGAAATGCTGTGGAGTTCCCAGAGGGAAATCCTCCTCACAGCACTTCAGGAATGTATCCACCTAACCAGAGCTGAGCAGACCCTCCTCCCAGCACCGAGCCCTCCACACCTCAGTGGCAAATGGGGAGCATCGGCCACCGTTTCTGTGCCTCGGGCTCATTGTTTTCTTACTTGACTCGTTCGACTGCAGTGACCAACCCAGGACGTTCCTGTCAGTGAGCGCTCGGAGACAGGCTGTGCGGGCCACCAGCGACTGACCCCAGCACAGTCTTCCCTGAATCCGTTCCGGGGGGACAGGAGGCAGATGTCTTGAGTCGTGACCCTCCCGCCACTCTTGAGCATCTAGACTTGCATCCATTCTTCTTCTTAAAGGAAAGGGCATGGGGCAGTGAGCAGGACAGCAACTGAAACAGAGACTTCCTGTACAGAAATTCCTACTTAAACCTCTTTCAGAAGGGAACCACTAAGACCATTCAGAGAGAAAAGGCAAATCAGGATTTCTCTGCAAGAAGCTGAGAACACGAGGACTCTTGCAACAACTCGTAACAAATGGGCTACTTCATTTATTGTTTATTTCCCCATATGAGTGAATTGACTGTCTCGGAAACTCCATCGCACACAGGGCAGAAAACGTTATTTACAAGAGGGACATATATCCCCAAAATAAGTTTAAGATGTACATATTTGTCATGGGAACCAAGAAGGGGCGGAGAGGACAAAACCAAAAACAGGGACATCGCAGTCAGACTTTGACTTTACGTTACAGAAGAGATCTCCATCTCCACGTAAGTGGGGTTTTCAGCTATTAAATAAATGGCATCTTAAAAATAGAACATTTGACAATTTCAACACGTATTACTTCTTCTAAATAAATATTGCATGGAAATGACCTGCTTTGCCACAATAGCTGCCTCCATTCCTTCTGGGACTCAACCATCACCTCTGTTTTTCCTTGGATTCATGGTTTTGTTTCCTAATGGCAAATGTTGTTTCCTCCACTGTTATGTTTTGGTTTGAGGCTTTTTTGTTTATTTTTCCTTTTTTTTAAAGGCCTGAACAGGCCCAAGTGAAAACGATGAGCATTTTTCCTAACCCTTTGCAGGCCTCTGACCTGGCTCAAGGTTGAAATACCATGGCTTTTTAAAAATTACCTGTTAAACAGTCTTTTCCATGACCTGACAACAAAGCAGCTTCCCACCACGTAGCTTGGTTCAGATGACTCCACAGATCCTTTTGAAATGAGCCCCCGAACAGCCCGTACTGCCTGTGACACAAACTGCCCGTGATCTCGTTTCCTCCGAAGCCTGGGGGAGCAGGAGCAGCCCTCGCACGACCACCTCCACGTGGCAGCAGAGCTCCCAACTGTAAAGAAGCCAATGCCAGGTGGTCATCCTTCCTTGGGTGTCTGCTCACTGACTGCTCGCCCAGCGCCCTTGGCATGAGCTTTCCTAGGAGCAGGGCAGCAGATTATCCCTACCTGGGCAGCGAAGCGCCCAAAGGACAGAGCTAGTGCACCCGCAGGCTTCATCAACCCGGACACAGGACAGGGCAGCCGCACACCCTGCCTCATGGGTTGAGCTGAGCGAGCGGCTCTCCGATGGGAACCTGGCCTGGCAGCAGGGACGGAGATGGGTGTATGCAAAATGAAAGTACCGGGGAGACCTGCGTCACCTTGTGCTTACCGCTAAATGCTCTGCTACAGCTCTTGCAGACTCCCACAGCAGTTTTCAGGTTCAATAAAGCTTTCTTCCTCCTCCTCAGCTGATGATGCTAAAATTAGCTTTGTTTGAAGACAAAGTCAGAAGGCGGCATTGACCCACTCGCATAGAATCGAGCTCCAAAGTGCACGTCAAGCCTTCAGGCCAGCTGGCCATCCCTGCACTTCCTAAGAACAAAACAGTTAATGCTGAGCTTGTCTCTGTCGCTGGCTTATGCAGGGCAGTTGCTCCTTCAGTGAGCAAGTCAAGTTTGACAGGGATGTGGGGAGAGAGGGGGGACACGGACCTTCCTTCTGCTGGCTAGGACAGCTTATCCCTGAAATGCAGTAAGGCTTTTAATAAAGTGAACATGAAAGGACAGTCCCCTGAAGGTGCGGAAAGAGCCAGTCTGGATGCTGGATGGTCCTGCACTGCCAGAGGGAGCGGGAGGAAAGCTCCCTTGTGCTCAGGACGGGCAGAGCCGCATCATGCTCCCACCATTCATCCCAGAGTGAAGCTGGCTCCAGGCTTCCCTGTGGCAGGGACCATTTCTACAGAAAGTACTTTTGGAAATGCAGACCTGCTGCTGCTATTTATATACTGTCCCATTTTCATGAGCCTCAACACCACAAATCAGGCATTTCACAAAGGGGGTCCACGCTACACGTGCGCAGACCTGTTCCTCCATCCTGAAATAATGTGGAAAATACACAGTTATTTTGGGATACCATCCTTCTCTTCGCCACTCCCACGGTCTGTCCGAGATTGGGCGAGGGGGAACCAGAGGGCTAAGGCACACTATTAGATCTGAGGACAGCAGGACACCACTGTCACACAACAGGAAATCTTTGGATAGAGAGAGAGGATGTTGCCTTAGCGAACACTTGAACCCTGCGGATGCTGCCTGCACTGTTACTGTTACCTGCAAAATCACAGCTTCAACAATGCAGCTCCCGATAAGGAAAAAAATGCTTGCTGGCAGCTAATTATTCCCTTTCGTGTTTCATTGACAGATTTCTAAGTCACTGGGCCCATCCTGTAGTTTGCTTGAGAAAGAGCACAAATCTCCCACATGAAGAATGCCCTACTTTGGTACCAAATCCTGCTCTTAGATATTCACTGAATCCAGCAACAGTTACAGGCAAATATCCAACTGCAAAATTTGTCTTGTGTTCCACATTCAGCCACTTAGTCCCTCCTCAGACAGAAGCAGTTCCTCCCTGTGTGAGCCCTTGGACTCAGAACTAGCACAAGCAATCACAGTGGCTCAGTACAGCTCTCCACCCCAACCAGGACAAAAAGGACAAAAAGCAAGCAGGTAAGGAGTCCTCAGTGCCAGTGACGTCCCTCCACCACAGGAGAGAGGCATAGCTGTTTCCAACACCGCCCCACCCCCCTCCCGGGTCATTTTGCCACCCCCACCGTGTTAGGCTTACAAGGCTGAAACCAAGCGAGACCCTAAGTAACAGAGTTCGAGTGCTAAGGGCACGTGTGTGCGTGTAAGGAGGACCCAAGCAGCAGTGACTCAAAAAGCAAACTTGCAGCACCGAAGGCAGTGCCTTCCCTGATTCTCAGGACAGCAGCTGTCTGACAAATGCAAAAGGATGAGGATGGGAAGCAGGCAAGGCAGACCACTCTGCTGTTTTTGTAGTAACATAATGCTGTTTGGTGCTGATGAGGTTGCTACTTGCCACATGAGGAACAAGGACACCAAAGATTGCATCTGTGCTTGCAAAAACACTTCTGATGTCTTCGGGGCGCACAACGGTCGCAGACTGTGGGATGTTGCATAATAACCTCTGGAGACAGATATCCTTCTTGTCGGCACTTCTTCATGTGTGATTATTGTCCTGCTGGTTACTTGTCATAGAAATGTTTAAAGACCATCAATACATGGAGCCATTCAGACAATTCATTGCACTTCGTTGTTTTAAAGGAAGGAGCCATCAACACTGAGGCTTTCCTCCATCTTTTTTTAAGGCAGCAAAGTGCTACCCTAAAAACACAGTACAAAGTTTTTCCAGTGTAACCAAATCCCTTCAACATAGTTTTATTTTCCCTTGCAGGTGCTTTGTATCCAAGGATTCAACAAGTCAAACTGTTTCTGAGGCTTCAAAAGTGCAAAAAAAAAAAAAAGTTCAAAGTACTTAACCACCTTGAGCACCAGTTAAGGCATATTTATTTCCAGTCTCAGCCACTGTAAACCCTGTCTAGTGTAGTGTACCAGTTCGGTCATGCTACTGTTCAGCGCCAGATCGCACGTCGCTGTGCTGAGGTCAGCAAAAAACTCTGGAAAAAAGGGGAGGAAGAGAGAAAACTGTTGGTTTCACACAACGGGCACATCCAACAGGCGAGGGGGCAGCGAGGAGCGACGATAGCAGCACACTGTCAGTCAGCAAGCCCCGTTGAACACATGGTTAATGCAGCGAGCTCAGCGATGTTAGACGGCTGGGGAGCGTAACAAGCACATGAGGCAGGGCACGTGAGGGCAAAACACACTCACACGCACACCCTGAACTGCCTCCCCGGGCACGGGCTTTAGCAGAACATTGAGACTCCATGGGAGGTGAGCAAAGTTTGGGTGTTCACACCCCAGTCCCTGCCGCGTGCTTCCCCCAGATTTAAAACAGGCCAAATCTGAGTGTCTTTCTAAGCCATGCTTGGAAGCACACACAGCTGTCATCAGACCGGTCCCTTTCCTTCATCCATCCTCAGACCTGGGAGACATGATTTCTCAGCCAAACAGGTTTAAAAATGTGTGCAGCTTGCCAAGCTTTACTACACAGCTCTGATCTGGGTTGCCAATTTAAGAGAGCCCTCCTCTGCTGCCACCAACTTTGCCCACCGTGCTCCTCCTCCTGCACAGGCAGGAGATTGCTCGTGCAGCGTACCTGAGCCTGCCGGAAGGTGCCGCAGGCTGCACACCCTGCTCTGTGCTGGTAGTCATCTGTGCAGGTGACAGCAAGTCATGGGAAATTATCATACTTAGGGCTTTCCATCCCCTTTTCCAGTTGAGTTGCTTTCCAGTGACATGGGCTTGTCCCAGTCCCTCCTGCCTTGATCATGTTGCCAGGCATCTCTTCACAAACTGGCCATTCACAGCCCTCCTTTTTCACACACAGATTGAACCTGGAGGCTAAAAATTTCTGCTCGGCTGTGCAAGGAACCCTTCAGAAGCAGAAAGCACAATGCTTTCCCTCAAATACATTCCCGTTCAGAAGCAGAGAACACACTTCCCTGATTTTCCTGCTTTTGTTTACCTGTTGTGTTTTAAATGGATACCCATTCGCACCGCACCGTGGGGAACAGAAGAGCTCTAAGCAGACTCCAAACCTCCTGCCTCAGCAAACAGAAGATAATCTGATCTGGACCACAGCACCACGTGAAGGAAGAGTGACTTTGTATGCACACGTGTGACCCCAGCTTGTCCTCACCGTGGGAGATCAGAGGCTGGAATACAACCTGTTACAGCCTCATGACCCAGAATGCTGCGTGGAATTACAGTGAGGAGCTGGGTCCTGAACTGGAAGCACCTGGTTGTTGAACAGCCAGAAAGCCCTTCAGCTCTGCACAAGTGACTCACAAATCAGTTACGACTAACTGCTTTCCACCAACTTACTACTTCCCTGCTTAAGGGAACTTGATAGCTGAAGGCCACTGTTCTTTCCCGTCTTCTCATGCCCTATGAACTGCATAAAAGAATCAAGGATATGGCCTGGGATTTTTTAAGTTTTATGTACTCGCTCTCTGTACCTCTGAGTATCTGTACGTTACACTGAGTATCAACAAATTCCAGTGTTGAAACTCCTCCACCATCCTGAACAAGTGCCAAACCTACATGAGCATTTACTGTTCCCCTGCACAGATCCTAATTGATGCAAGCCTGCGCTCAGGCTGCCCTCCCACAGGTTTTCCTCCATGACTCATTCCTCTGGATTACCAGCAGTATCCGCTGCTCCTTCTGTGACAGCCTTTTATCAGCCTTTTGAGGATATAATCTAAAACACTAGACATGAATTGCTGCTGCAAGCACAGATTTGCTCAGAGGACAGCCAACAACTGCAGTTACATTATTCAAAGGTGACTTGCAAAGCCTTTTGGATTTCAGCCACTGCCACATTAGCATGACTATTTTTACAGCCTTCCAACCATTCAGCCAGGCACAACGTGCTTATTTTCTTCTGCAGGTTTGCCAACAGATCGTGGCAATACATCCCTTCGCCCACAGCAGCTCACAAAACCATGTTTTATGAAAAATAACACTGCTAATGCCAGGAGGGATGGCAGGTTACAGGCTGAACTGCACTTGCTCTAGGGCTTGTGCTTATTCACCACTGCTTGTACCACAGGACAACACAACATCGTTAACAAGACTGTAAAAAAAGAAAAAGTAGCAGCAATTTTAGTTGATGCTACTGGCAAATACTAGTCACATGCCCAGCAAGGACTCCAGTTCAAGTGCTGCTCAGATTCTCTGTCACAGAGAGAAGCCAGCTTGATCGTTTTCAAGACAAAAATACCTCGAAGTTTGTTACAAACAAACTACAGCACAAGGCTACAGGCCAAAAAGCCGTTTTTAAGGAAAGTGAACCAACTCAGAAAAGCTAAGCCCCCCCAAAGGGAAAAACAAACAGCAAAAAGACCTGTGCTTCTTGTGTTACCTTGAAGCAAGTTGGCTGGTTTCCTGCACTTGATACCCTCATCCCTGAGCCCTCAGACATTTGTGGATGCCAAGACAACCTTTTCATTGGAATACTCATCAGTATATCGCCACGTCTGCCCATAACCTGCCAATATGCCACAGCCATCTGTCTCCACGTATTTAATGCTTTGGTCTTTAGATAGTGTTTGCTGCACCGAGTGTTCAGATTTAAGCAGTACGTACACACGACCACAACACAGAAGACACAAAAGCCAGAGGGCAAAAAAAAACTTACCCTTATTCTTCTTGGCCAGTGCATCAGCCTGTTCCCAGATATCATACGCACAGAGGATGTAGGAAGTGATGTTGACGTAGGAAGAGGTGATGCTCGGGATATTATAGGGGACAGTGACAGAAGAGCCGACGCTGTTGCCACTGCCGTTGCTAGCATTTGATCCCGGCTGGGAACTCACAGAACTGGCGGGGGAAGGCATTGGAGAAAGAGGAGAAGGCAAGCCTGTGCTTCTGCAGGAGACAGAAACACCATCATAAATGTTTAACTTCAGAGTTAAAGACAGTCTTGTAGCAGACATGCCAGGAGCTATCGGGTATCACCCAGGCTTGCAGTAAGGAGTGCAGTGTTGAAAACCCAAGATGTGTTCAGCTACATAACAAGTAATTATCCTTTGAGGCCACGGTTTTTGAAGTGATTCATGACTCCAGGGACTCCTCTTGACAAAAGAAAATGCGGGACCAGATATCAGAAAGGGCCAGCCATCCACCTTCCAAAAATCTACACCTAAGTGTGGAAGCCTTCACCAGGCTAAGTATTTTCTTCCTCATGACTTCCATGTCAGGCATGCTGAAGCTCCCCACCTATGGGGGCTGGAGTTTTCTGACAGTCAAAGCCGCCAGGTCAGCCTACACACACCTATTTATAGACCCGGGGAAGTTAAATGCAGGTCAGCCGCCCGCATTCCAGACACAGGCTGGCTTCGTCACAGCACTTCACCCCCTCCGCTTCAACCAACCTAATTTTAGTCACTGGTATGAGAGGGCTTCCACCACTGCTCTTAAGAGACCATTTACTTCCCAATAAACTCTGCTGTGCAAGGTGGCAGAAAAATAATTGGAATTTCAGCATCACTGTTGAAGACCGAACAGCTGCAGAGTTTAAAGGGGACAGACATGAAGCAGGGTAGCTGTCTGCCAAATGTAATTACCACAGCACGCAGAAAAACGTTCTTACTCGTTGCCATGAAAACCCAGGCCCAGGCTGCTGGGCACCAGGTCAAACACTGTTACGTGACAGCCTGCCTTTGACTTCTGCTGCCACATACACAGGAGCACTGCTGCAGATACACAGAAGGGGCAAGATGCATCTCTTTTTCTTATTTGGTGACTGAGCTAAGAGAAAAATATTGAAGTATCACCTCAAAGTTACGCTACCAGAGGGTGAAGGCATAATCCTACTGGACAGTGGCCAGGGAGATGGAGACAGTGCCCCATTAAGTCTCAAGGGATCTCTAACAGAACAAAGGTGACAACAACAGAAGCTCTGAAACAGCATAGCAACGGTCCTTTCCTTGCTCGCCTGGTGGAGAACTGCTCTGCTTGATGTGCTGTAACTCTGGACCTTGGAGCAAACAAAAGCCCTTTCCAACACGAAAGGACAGGACAGAAGGAGCAGAGATGTGCTCCTGCCTCCTAACAGTACGATTTCATGTGGCAAGAAAGAGCGAGACACTCTCAAACGCAGCTTGCAGCTCAAATACTCCAGTGACTTTTCACTCACATCCTTACAGACACGTTACAACACAAGTAGTTTTAAATCTTACCTTGCAACACATGGAGAAGGTGCTTGTGTTGCTCTGGAAGAACTCTGCAGCAAGGAACAGAGCTCGTGTTAGGTTGGGGCTGTTCGGCCAACGTCAGTAACTACCACAGCCGTCCAGCTGGCAGCTTAGTAAAAGGCATGCCCTACCTTGAAGTGGTCATTCAGAATCCTGGAATACTTTATTGCAGTGTCTTTTTTGTAACGAAACGTCGCCATGTGCAGAATGGACTGGCAGCGCATGCTGTGAACAGAAACACACCCAAGCGTCAGTACTCATGCTCGCTGCTGCCCGCTCTGCAGTCATCAGTCTTGTGAGCCGGAGGCAGGCATCAGCTGTACCACCGAGTCAAGGAAGCTCTGGATTTCTCCTCCTTCTGCTCATCTTAAGACTCTGAAAAAGTAACAAGGAAAAAACACCCCACAAACGAGGAAGGGCCATGTCTGGTCTTTTATATGAACAGCTGCCCAGCCTCTTATAGGTGCCACGGGCTGAGTAAGCCCCCGCCCAGAAGTGCCGCAGCTATATTCAGCTACAGCTTCAGTTACACAGCTCAAACACGGGTAGCCAAATCGCATTCTTTCACCTTAGGTGAAAGCCCTTATGCACTCTCAAGTTACCAGCAGATCAAATTTTAGAGCCTGTGCCTTCCACGTGTGGTCCCTTGTGATATCCCAGCTCACTTTAGAGATGTTCCAGTTCATTCTGGTTTTTATATTGTGATTTTTTTGCTTGCAGAACTCTGATTCCTATTTAATTCATTCCTTCACCCCTGAAAGTAACAGGTCTTTCACTCTATCAAGTCTAAAACGAGAATATGAAGGCACAGAAAAAGTTACACACCATAACGCAGCAAAGATTTTGTCATGTGAGGATGCTGAGGAGTTCATAAAGGGTTTTAGTGTCATGACGTACCTAAGGAAACAAAACAGAATCTTGTCAGTCCTGAGTGCTCTGAAGTCCCACTGTTTATGACAAACCCATTGTTGTGGTTTAACTCCAGCCAGCAAAATACCACGAACCCGCTCTCGTACCTCCCTCCCACCTCCTCTGACAGAGGGGGAGAATCAGAGGCAAAAGACAAGGAAGCTCATAAAACTGAATATAAACAAATAATATATATATGAATACATACAAATACTACTACCACTAAGTAATTAGAAAATAAAACATAGGATACAATGACTCACCACCCACCAACTGATGCACCAACAGGTTGTGAGAAGCGAGAGTCAGAGCAAGTGAGCCCGAGAGCCATCACAGCAAAGTCTGAGCAAGCCCCACAGGTGACAGCACGACCAGGAAACACAACCACCCCCACAAGCAAAAAAAAAAAAAAGCCAGTAAAGGAGTTAGCAAAGCAGCTAACAAAGGAGTTAGCGAAGGAGTAAAAAGAGAGTTAGAGAGTCTCATAGCTCCTGAGCCCACTCCCCACTCGTGTACTGAGCATGACGTGCTATGGAATGAAATACTCCGGTCAGCTTGGGTCAGCTGTCTGAACTGTGTGTCCCCCCACACTGCTTGTAGTGAGAAAGCTGGGAACACTGGGGCAGTATCAGAACCTGAGAGACACCCTGAGTTTGGTGCATGCACTCTGCAGCACCACCTAAAAAGACACCTTTATCAGTGCTTTTCTCAGCATAAATCCAGAAACAAAAATCCTACCGGCCACTGTGAAGAAAGTTAACTCATTTTCTGATTAAAAGCAGCACACCCATGCATGCCGTTATCTCGAACACTGGTCCAAAAGTCAAGAAACCTGCCCCGAGTTCTCAGCCGAGGACTGTGTCTCAAAATACCTTCTTGTCCACGCATCAGGAAGAGACGCAGCCTCTAATGTGACTCACTCTCCTCTTACACTGATTAACGGGCAACATCCCTACAAGCAGATGCCCCCCGTGGGCACTTGCAGGCCTGAGGCCCAGAGGAGTTGCCCCCACTACTGAAGGTGAAATATTAGTTCAACTGTTTCTGGACAAGGCAGTCATGTTAGTGAAAATATTTCTTTTGGCAAAAAACCAAACAAGCAAATCTCCTTTTGGAAAAAAAAAACCAACAGCAGCATCTTGGAAATACAGTTCATCAACACCAGAAAGCAAACAATGTAATTTTAAAAATTTGAAGTCTATCGCAAACACACATTTCACAGCTGTTTCAGCTCTAAGGCAAGAGTCAGGTCAGCTCAGCTCTCAAACATTCACACAGCCTGTAATTTCAGAATGAGTGAACTGACACCTGTGTCTCTCCTATCCCATACACGGTTCCTTGGGTGGTGCTGCCTGTATAGGCCATACTTTCTACACACATCTACTGTGGCTGTGAAACAAAGCGGGGACGGTTGCCAAAAGAAACCCCAATAAAGTGTCCCAGTAGAAAGACACATAGGACAAACCAGTAAAATCTGGTTTCAGTCAAGCTGCAAGACTTGTGCTTGTGCTCTGGGGCACAAACTGTTCTTTCACACACTACATTGTCGCTTTGCTTTTTGTAACTGAAATACTGCTGAGCTCATGTGCAAAAGCAACACCAGATCTGGATAAAGCAAAAACTCTTTCATGCCCTCGACTGTCATAACCAGTGTCCCCTGGTGTACCTCAGCTGCAAGGCTGACATGCTGAGGAGGACGTGGTGCCTAGTTCTTCTGATGAGCAATGCTGAAACATGCCAAAGGATTTGTCTCTGGTGCCTCTGGATGGTCTGTCTCGTGCTTGTACAGCAACCCGAACTCTACTCCATGGTGGGAACCCAGAGCTGCCACAGCTGCAAACAAGCAACACAACTAACCCTTCCCCCCCCAAGACATGCTGCCTAACCACCACACTTGGAAAACCTCTTACTTGATGAGATTTATGGTGTCACTGAATATGCTGTAAGCCGATTTTGGTGCTAGTACGTCCGATTCCAAGGCAATCCCGTATTCAATGAAGTAAAGGACAGCCTCTAGGTACTGAAAGGCCTTTCCAGTCTTGTCGGTCTGTGGGGAAGAAAATTCTCATTTTTAGACAAAAACAAAAACTACTTCTCTCAAGTGTACCTGAACTCCTTTTCTCTCCCTAGTTAGGCAGGATCTGAAGAAAGGAAAAGATGCAAGTCAGGCCTCTGGGTGATAATGAAAGGGTTCTCAGCAGAACCCCTAATGTGGTTCCAGTCATCAACTCTGTGCACTCTGGCTTTCTGTATCTCTTCCTCTTGCTCAGTGTTTTCCTCAAGTACTTCATTATCTTAACATTTTTTGGATATTATTGTCTGGTCTTGGGAGGCCTGCCTCATGAGAAGCAGACAGGACGTTCCTACTGCAGTAGTTCCTCACTTCATTTTCCCAGGCAAGTAGCAAAAATACATTATCTAAGTCATAATTAGCAAAAAATACACGTTCATTCATGCACGCTGTTAAAATGCACACAGCAGGGAAAGCCAGTTACATCTGCAAAGGGCACTTCCAAGTCTTATTCCCCAGCAATATCATCGCCATCAGGATCCTGACTTCAGAATAAACTGTCTTAAAACTAACAGTTCCATCTATCTTCCAAGGACTTTTGCAAGCTCTGCAAAGTTAGCTCTGCTAACCTCAGACAATGTCAGTTCTTAGTCCTGTTCCCTAGGCATATTTTCTACATGCATTTATAAAAAAGGGAAATATCTGAACATTTGGTAAAGACAGCCTCCCGACATATGACTTGAACATACTCCAAGTATGGAGTATGGAAGCAGTGTCGGCCAGTGAATCTTCATAGAATCATAGAACAGTTTGGGTTGGAAGGGACCTTAAAGACCATCTAGTTCCAACCCCCCTGCCATGGGCAGGGACGCCCTCCACTAGATTCGCATGCATGCGGACATCGGGTCTGAATGCCAGAGCTGGTGAACATTTCCAGCACAGGGCCAAGACTTACCATTGCATCAGCTTTGTGCTTCAGCTTCTTGGCTTCTTCTATGTAGTACTCAACCGGATGCTGTCTGAATTGGGGACAGAGAGAAGAAAAAACAGAAAAAGGGTAAGATAATTATCATTTTACCTTCCTATCTAGAGGATGCTGTGAATCCGAGCATCCTGTTTTGGTCAGCCTGCTACAGCCTGAACAAACACACGTTACAATTATGACAGTCACTAAATGAATGTTGTCTGCATGTTCAGAAATACACAGCAGCTGAATGCACAGATAAAGTGAACTGAATTCTTAAAAAATGTAGGTTAGAATAAAATTGAAAACTTCCATTTCGAAATAAAAAACCACAGGAGGTTAGGCTACTTCGAGGCCAAGCTTATTTCTTGGCTCCCATGGGAAGATAGTAGTTATGTGATCTCCTACTATTCCTCAAGTATAATACCACAAATACATTTTGTTTGATGCAGGCAGTAAACTTGGTTCTGTGTGTAGCAGGACACAAAGCAAAAGAGCTTGAATGCGAGTTTTCTGCTTACAAGAGACGTGGTCACCAAGGTTTCTACAGGTCTTGGTCTCAACCAACACATAAACAACGATGAAGTCAGACCACACATGTGTCTCTGCACTGGCATAACTACTCACTGTGCAAATGGCACACAGCCACCTGTGAACTAGCAAAATGAGCAAGCAGAGTCATGTCCTCTCAGAAAAAGCCAGTTGCCTGCCCAGCACCACATCACAGAGGAGCTTGCCACCAGTCAAGAATCAGACAAATCAAACCCCATCACCTCCAGGCAGGCACAAGAGAAACCACCTCTCAGACTTAACAAGTGCCTCATTTCTAGAGTAGCTTCCCTCCAGCCAAGAGCCATTGTAATGAGGCCTTTGCTTTGTGGTGGGTGGGGTAAGTTGTGGGCACAAGAGGCAGTACAGGGCAGGTCTGAGGTATCTCTCCTTCTCTCTTTCCTCCCTAAAGCGCTCGTTAAGAAGCAGAAGCCAGCCTGCCTGCAGGGCCAGCCTTGCCTGGTATCTTCAGAAAGTACAGACGAAGGGTGTACTTACTGTTCAAACTTGAGTTGAGGTCTCCTTGGCTTGGAGGTACCATTTGGCAAAGAAGGCACTGGGAAAGGATGTGTAGCATCCCCTACAGATGCCTGAAAAAGCACAAAGTAAGAGAGAAAGTTGGCTAGAGAGATATGTATAAACCAGTTCCAAAGCCTGGCTTTCCTAAATTTCAAGAGAAAATGTTTATTTGTCCCAGGCATAGCCTATTCTCCAGGCTCCCCCCCTTTTCTTAATGTCTTCCCCAGCACCCCCTCGAATAATGGAAACTTGGCTTCCTACCTGATTGCTAGTAAGGCTCAATACCACTCAAACTTTCCCCAAGCACAGGGAAATTAAGTAGCAGGTTTCCCTGCACAACGGTTAAGACAGCAGTAGGGCTGCAAGCAGCACATTTTTCGTGGCTGCGAGCCAAGGCAGGAACACTTGTTGCCAGCTTAACCACACAGCAATTGCTGGTTCTCCATTACTAACTACATTATCAGGAAAAAAGCAAGCAGTTAGAAGCCAGCTAATGCAGCACGCAGAGTCTGGCCTAACACACACAGAGCAACACCCTAGACCACACATGCCCAGCCACCAGCAAACAGCAATATAATTGAGTTTTACCCAAAAATGCAAAGGTCCAGCTGCAAGGATCAACAGTCTTGTAAGCAGACTATAAAACCTTATGCCCAGGTTGCAGTCAAAAGCATAGGTTGTTTCTTATTTTTCAACAAACCGCTCGCTCTTTTTGTAAACACCCTTATTTTTACACGAGCATCATAGTAGCAGTTGCCTGCAGTCAGAAACAGGTATGACCATAAGCATGATGCTCTTGGCCTTGGTTTTCACATGGTCACCCCTTCTCACTGCTGAAATGAAAACAATGATGGAAAGTCAGCAGAGAAGTTACAACACAAGCTTTTGGGCTAGCAACATGTGGTTACACAGATAGCCATTAAAGGGGAAAAAATGCTTCAAAGAGCTTTCTTTGGTGGTTAGTTTATCTTCCTTTTTAATATCCTCAAAGCATGTTCCTGAAGAGAATCACACAGCACTCACGGATTGCAGGAAACATTCCCCAGTTATAAGAGATACCTACTTTGATGCCCTTCGGCAGTTCAGTGTGATTTCTCTCCACTTTCTTGTGCTTGGAGAACAAAGGATCCTTGTGGTCGCTGCTGTTCTTGGCAGTGCTGTACATGGCAGGCCGCTCACCGCTCTCACTTCTGGGTCTCTTTTGGGCAGTTTTGGTTGGCTTTGGTACAGGATGTGCAGGAGACATGGGTGGCAGTGGCAGCAGTGGGAGATCTTTCTTCTGGGATTCAGGTGGAACTTTTGATGCTCTAGAGATGGGAAGCAAATTCAGCAATTGGGATGGATATGGTGTACATATAAGCCAGGGATTTTTTAAAAATTGGTTACATTGTGTACCAGTTCTGTTTAAATTTCTCTGGAAGTGTGAGATGACTTGTTAACATAAAGATTCCAACAAAAGCAAAATGAAACCTCAGGGACTTCATCATGCATCGGATACATCTTCAGCTGCCAACAACATACAAGTTGCTTTTCTAGTAGGAAAAAGCCTCAGGACTTGTCCTTGGAGTAAAGACTTAGGAGGATATTAGGATGTTGCAAAAAAAGGCACCCTTCCAACACAGTGCCTTTTCTACTGGACAAGGGAGATAATTACAGCAACAAACCCCTGGGACAAATCACCCAAGAAGGCAAAGGAACTGCAGCACTGCCCCTCGCTCCTCATCATGGTAGAAGACATTATCTGTGGTCAGAAATACTCCCCCTGACACTTGATCCTGTATGTGCTTTGACAGAATTAAACTGAGTTGTTCCTTTAAGACTTGCCAGATCAAGTAGACAACACTTACAAAGTTGGGAGGATTCAAGTGAGAGAGACTTTAAACGCTGCACTTTTAGTGGCAGAGGCTATCACATTTGATAATACAGTGGTATATCAGATTTCTGATCATCTGAAGTTAGGATTACCAGAGAACACCAGCAGCTCTGAGCAGTACCAAATAGCTCTAAACCTTGTTCCACTACTACTCATTTACATCACTTTTATTCAGCTTCTCAAATTTCCAAGAAAACACTGAGCGGTGAACCCCAACTCGTGGGCTTCAAGATCAGAAAAGGAGGAAATTAAGTCAGACCTGGTGAGAGGACTGAGGCGTGACGTTGCACATCTTGCTTCATTCTGCTGTGTGTGGGGCAGTCCTCTCCCTGCTTCCACAGCCCGCTTTTCCCACAGTACAGTCCCTACTCACTGCACACATGCTCCCCAGCTTCGCTGCCATGGTACAGCTGGCGCTCCAGAGAGGACTACTACACAGAGCACAGCATCTCCAGACCTGATCTACAGCCTTCTCTCCTCAAAAAAGTCATAGAAAGGTTTGGTTTAGAAGGGACATTAAAGGTCATCTAGTTCCAACCCCCTGCCATGGGCAGGGACACCTTGCACTAGACCAGGTTGCTCAAAGCCTTGTCCAGCCTGGCCTTGAAATGCATCCTATCCTTCCCACTCCAAAATCCAGAACATGGCTAAAAGGGGTGCTCATTTTCACTGAGCAAACAGAAGAATGAGAATTGAAGCCCCTCTACTACTACCACAGCTAAAACAGGCCTTCACCCAACTAAATGCTAGCCCCAACGTCTCAGTGCTTTAACAGGACGTCAACGTTTTCTCTGAAGACAAGCAGTTTACTTGTATTGTCAGGACACAAACCTCAACATTACATACTGATCCAAGCTGATATCCCAAATTCCAGTCACAAGCAAGCAGGGATTGAACGCAGTAGCCCGTGACTAATGTATGAGTCTCCGCTCTTGGGAACGCTGCCTATTTGAAGGCACGCTCTTGGAAGCATTCGCTCCAGCAAACTCCTAGCCAAAATGCTGGCAGGATACTGGTATGCAAATTACGGAGTAAGATACAGATCTACCAGAAGCACTGCAAACGCTATGCTGGAATAAATGACAAATTCTTGGCCATAAAGGCCACCTGAAATTCCAGATGGAGTCATGGTTCAAAAGGCATGCTGGTTGTGCGTCTGCTAAGCCACATACAAACAAGACGAAAACAATGGGATGACTTTTAGCAGAGAAGGGAAATGCTCCCTACTCCTGCCCACCTCTACATACCAGGACTTTGGACTGGGCTTTACACATTTCACCCCTATACAGATTTGGGCCAGTCACAGCAAAAAGCCTGTTGGCACTGCGGCATCTTGATTTGGCTGGAGACAGGGAGAGCTGGATAGCCACATGCTTCTGGAGCAATCCAGTTCAGCAGCCTTGCACAGCAGCAGGGTGAGAAACCAGAGCTCTGCCCTACCCATCACATCCACCTCTGTGCTCGCAGCTGGGAGAAGACAGGCCCCACCGAGAACAGACCCCATGCGCACCGGCAGCCAGATGGTAAATACTACTCAGAGCCTGTAACTGGTGACAGTGAAAGCAGCTGAAGCAGACAGTATGAGCATTAACACCTGACTTTTGTCTTTCATCAGGACCTGTTCAATTAACGGCAACTATCACCAAGTCAAAATTTGTGGACATACAGTTATGCTTAGTACAACATCCTTTACCAAGAGGCTGCCAGAACTCTCTGCTCTGGACAAGATTGCTCAGTCACGGGAATGAGTCATGTCTTCCAGCCATTTCAGCTGTTTGTAGTGGGAGTCAGAACAACTCAATTTGTCTGCTCCTCAGTTTCTCCACGTGCAAAATGTGCTTATGTCATCTTACAAAGACTTAAGTACTTTAAATACATGCAAAGTGTCATGAATCTGATAAAAAGCTTTCTGCTGCCTCCCATGCAGAGAGAGCACAAACTTGACCAGAATAAGCAAGACACTGGCAAAGAAAGAGCATTTCACAGAATCATAGAATGGTTTGGGTTGGAAGGGATCTTTAAAGATCATCTAGTTCCAACTCTATTTTAAAAAGCATTTTAAGGCTAGTTCTCATAAAAACAGAAGTTATTGATACTTGAACTCTCAAGTCTTACTCACCTAGAATCATAGAATGGTTTGGGTTGGAAGGGGCTTCTAAAGATCACCTAGTCCACCTCCATGCAATTAGATGGCAGGTTCTCCTGCCATCCCCTGAAACCCCTAACTATCACGCAGAACAAGCGTACACTACTCCCCACAGACCAGCTGCCACCTCCCAGGCCATCAAGGGCAATCATCTGCTGACAGATCCTCACCACTGTAGTCTGGAGAAGGGCAGACCGCCTGCACACTGCCTGCATCTCAAACAACGTCACTGGTTTGCACAAATTTGTTTCCTGCATTCGGTCCCCAAGACAGCAGTGCAAATGGCTGCCTACCAGTGGATAAATTACACTCCTATAGCCACATGGTTGGTTCCGGGATGTAGAGACAAATCTGCAGTAGATTAGGTTTCAGAAGGCACATTATGTTATAAGCAAACTCACGAGTACAAGGAGAGGAGGTACAGTTCCTCACATTAACCTTTTAAGAAAGACTCCGTTTTATATATCTTTCTGCCATCCCACCACTGTATACTCACTTCAGTTTCTTGCAGTCTTTGTTCGCTGAAGGCTGCAATGATTTTGTTTCTTTTTCCAATTTTATGATCTTCTTATCCATCTCCTCTGCTTCCCTCTAACAGGAAGAAAAAAAAATCGTATCACTCAGGTGTTGAAAATTCATGTAAAGTACAGACCAACACGGCTAAATTTGATCAATTCTGGTTGGAAAAAAAGGAAGAAAATGTAAGATTGGAACCGACAAAGTAGAAACTCAGAGCACAGCCGATACAGATTTCGGGCTCACTGACAAGTGTCTTAACATGACATTTTATCTACTTTTGCTTGGAGAGATTAATTATTTTGTAGTGGCAGGGACGGAACTGCTGCTAAACCTCTTGTTGCTAACAGTACTCACAATTAAGGCACTTCCATTGCTGACAGTAAGCATTTCATTTGTTCTGGATGGGCTTTTTTCTCCTACTCAGTATGAATTGTAGAGAAATGTATTCAGATTCCCCCTGGCAAAGTCATGAACTGCAAACGATTGTGTTTTGTGATACACCTCATCTAAGGGAGGGAAAAACCTGCATTCACAGGAGAGTGAGATCACTCAGATAACCCAGATGTGCAGGGGGTTTGGGTTTTATTAACAACAATCTGATACAGGTTAAGTTTTAAACAATCAGTTAATAAGAAGTACTTTTTAATAGCACTCCATAGGTCTTACAACACAAACCGTGCAAATCACCAGCTCACCTGAATCAAAAACTTCACAGTAATTTGCTACAAGCCAAGAAAACATAAAAGAAACTGCACTTATCAGTCAGCATTACCCATAGTGTGCCTGGCAGCAGCCAAAATCATTCCAGGATGTTGTCTTCCAAGAGTACATCCAGGTTTATGTCACTGTGATGGAGCTGAGTGGCTTGTGCTCGACACGGAGCCTACGTCTAGCAGAGCGGTCAGGGTGAGGCTCCAGCACCTAGACCATGTCCTTAATCTGTTCCTCAGGCTGAGCTCCACACTGCCGCAGAAGGCGGCTGACAGCTGGACCTGACCTAGCTGGCTGCGGTGAAGCCTGAGCCTCTGAGGACACCGAAGCATGCTGACGCAACGCGGAGAGCAAGGCTCTGAGTGGGTTTTCCTGCAGTCAGACACTCGGACTGCAAGGGGAGACACGTCTGACACCAAATAGCTCCTCTTGGGTCTCTGAGACAACTGGAGATGCAACAGATTTACTGCCCATTTACCTCCCTCCCGCTGCTCTGCAAGAGGGGAACTGCCAGGGACTCGCTAGTTTCTTCACCATTTCCCTGCTCTTAATTCTCCCCCACCGCTATGGGACGTGCAGACAATGACAAGGCTAAATGGGTTCCACGTGGGAACCAAGGTTACTCACCCACACATGCTAAGCCACCTGCTCTGTGAGGAGGACCAAAAGGAGCACAGGCACCGAAATACCCAGGGTGAACCCCTTCACCAGAAGGCCTGCAGCCAACTCTGTGCAGCTGAAGAAGCTGGCTGGAGGCACAGTCACAGCCCCCTCTGGGAGTAAGCTTTCCAAAAAGCCACTTGTGAGCGACTACACCTCAGTTTAGGTCTGTCTTGCAGTTCAAGGGAAAGCAACAACTGGAGCCGAAGGACTCTGCAAAGGGGTCTCTGGAAAGCCCCTTACTGCACACACGCATCTTTTAAGCATTAGCGTCACTGCTAGCACCACAGCAGCTCCAGCAAGCTTTCTCCGTATTTATCCAAGCGCTGAGATCTGAAGCAGGGTTTAGGGATGGTTGTTACTATCCACGAACCTGGTTCAGGTGTAAGTTTATGGAAAGACAAAAGGCTGCTGCCATCAGCCCTAGTATAACACAGTTCACACCTGCAGAAGGCGTTCCTCTTGGCGTAGGCAAGCAGTAAGAAGTGTTTCATGGCAATAATTGACTCCACACAGGAAAAGACTCTGCTACTCAGCCTGAGGTTGCATGGCTAAAGGCAGCAGAAGGTGCACACACGGACAAAACCCAAACCACCAGCCTGGGTCTGTTCTCCTCGGGGCACCCCACAGACTGTAGACAAGGTGCTGTCTCACAACAGACATTAAATGGGTAGCACAGGTGGCTGCACAGTCTGGGAGCTGCTTCAGACACCATGCTGCTTGCAAATGCAAAGGGGTGGGTGGTGGGGGGAGCAGGCGCAGCAGCCCTACAAAGCTCTGCTTGGGTTGAAAGCCAGAGACACCCACAAATGCTGTCAGGGGGCTGGCCACACACATGCTGACATAGCCTGCTGCTAGAAGCTCCTCTGACATAGGAGGGCTGGGGTTCTGCTTTCTGAGAAAACTACTATTTCAAGAAAAAGAGAAAAAAAAAAGTTTTAAAACACCAAAGCATTGCTAGACAGCTTACAGGGCTTTTCATCTCCTCAGCAGAGGGTTTGTGACCAGCAAGAAACATCCGTGGACAGTTCCAATACACATCCCTTTCAGAAGCTTGGTAACACCTCTGCAGGAGGAGCCTAGGGGGTGCACTCCCAGCCTGTGAAGTGGAAATGTACTCTCCACATAGGTTTTTCAAACACCACCTCGGTCCTTGTACAAACCCATCTCCACCTCTCACCTTCCTCTTTTGCAGGGATGCGTCAGGAGTGTCTGTGGTTTTCCTTTTCAAGTCCTGCTTCCCTGCACTGTGGTGTTCCTTGCCCTCTGCTCTCTTCTGGTGACTGCCTTTCCCAGAGGCCTGGGGGACCCCTGACAGGAGAGAGCGTGGTATTTTCACCACGAGGGACTGAGGGGCAGGGAAGCATGCCACTGGAGAGAGCTTCTTCTCCCTGGTAGGCAAGGGAAGCTTCTCCTTGTGAAAATCCTCTCTGGCCACCACGTCAGGCCTCTGGCCACTGGTCCTGGTGGGAGTTGTGCCCTGGTCTTGAGGAAGGGGACTGAGAGAGGGATGCTCCTGGCCATTGCCAAGCAAGATGTCCGTTGTGAGCCTGGGGTCCAAGAAGGGTTTGGCATCAGCCTGGTGGGAGCTCTTGTGCTTTTTCTTCTTGGGGGGCTCTTGCAGTGGCAGCTTCAGGTCTTCTCTGTCACTGAATTCTGGCTTCCCTTTTGTTTTGGTTTTTGGCCTGTCACTGGAAGACTGGCCTCTGACCTCAACAGGAGCAGGGTCATTCTCCACCTTTAGGCCTCCCTTGGGCCCCCTGTGCACTGGGGCCTTGGTGGGCCTTTTGATGCCCACAGTCTGCCTGGGCGAGGGTTCCTCGGTGTGCACAGGAGACTTCTGGCTGCTGCGCTCAGTCGGAAGATGAGCGTCCTGAGAAGCCCCGGCTGCTTGGCCGGAGCTCTTGTGCTGAGGCTCCCTCGGCTCGGCGTGCTGGTGGGAGGAATTGCTGTCAACATCCTGCGCCTGCTCCTTGGCCTCCTCACGTCCATCCCCATGGGTGATTTCGCCAAGACTCTCTGTTGGCACTGCTGGTGGGTTCACCTTGGTTAGCCAGTTGTCAAGCTGCCACTTATTAGAAATTGGTGGGTCGGGCTGCAGACAAAAAGAGAAAGGAAGGATGCAAAGACTGATGCCTTTATGCGGTATTTATGTCCTAGCACAGCTTAGCCAAACCCGGTAAAATTTCTCCTTACTGTTTAAAGAGCTTGAAAGTGAAAGACCATGAGACAGTGGGGATGCTCCAGTGTGTGTACATCAACACTTCAGAAACACAGACCTCGGTTTTGCACAGAATCAGTCAAATGTGTTGCATAGCACTCCTGGACCTCTGCTAGCCCTACCTGTTACTCAGTAAGAAACCAGCCTACAGGAAAGCTTCATCTTTCCAAAGCTTGAGAGAATTGGGTTTGTTCAGCCTGGAAAAGAGGCGGCTCTGGGGAGACCTTATTGTAGCCTTTCAGTACCTGAAGGTGCTACAAGGAAGCTGGGGGGCACTTTTTACAAGGGCCTGTAGTGACAGGACAAGGGGTAATGGGTTTAAATTGAAAGTGGAGAGATTACAATTGGACATCAGGAAAAAGTTCTTCCCAGAGAGGGTGGTGAGGCACAGGAACAGGTTGCCCAGAGAAGCTGTGGATGCCCCATCCCTGGAAGTGTTCAAGGCCAGGCTGGACGAGGCTTTGAGCAGCCTGGTCTAGTGGAGGGTGTCCCTGCCCATGGCAGGGGGGTTGGAACTGGATGATCTTTAAGGTCCCTTCCAACCCAAACCATTCTATGGTTCTGTGATCTTGGCTTGCTACTAACCGATGTGCAAAAAAAAATCAGCAACCGTAAAAAACGATGAGGTGTTGCCCTAGCAATGCTTTCGGAAAGGTACGTGTACACAGTGCTGCCTGTAAAACAGACAAGGAACTGTGACAGCTATCACATGTCATGGAAGTCAGACTGGTAGGCTCGCAGGCTCCTGTGGTTTAACCAAAAGAAAACCATTTACCAAAAGAAAGCACATCAAGTTCTGCCTCTTCGAGTCACAACTCAACACTTGCTTCCCTGTAGGTCAAGACGTAAGCAACGACTGATGTCTGAAGGCCTCTGGAGTCACGGTCAGATAACAATGTGGTTGCTACATGCCTTACCTAATCTAACAGTAGTCTGAAATTACGAGAAAAGCAAACCCAACTAACCCTAAAACAGATAACAGAAGCTGCAAATCAGGGGCATGGTTCTCTGGGGCCCATTCTGAAAATACCACGTATGTGTCAGCATCATTCAATGTGTAGCTCATCACCTGGGCACCATCAGAGCACAGCCACACTCCCGCCCTCACCAGTTCTCCCCAGTCACAACTCTGAGAAGGGCCACAACTCTTCCCCAAAAAGAGAAAGCCTAGTAGGTGAAAGGTTTCCCAAGACTAATGAATGCTTTCTGCTATGATTTTCTCCTCTATGCAGAGTCAGCTCACCGTAGAACACATGGCTAAACAAGACATGCCTTAACTGTGCTAGAGTGAGGTAATCTAGAAACCTGGTTTAAAGAGAGTTTGGTTTTACCATGGATTTCTAAGTAAAATTAAACCACAAATTCCAATATACTTTTCAGATAACACAAATCTGCTTTGTTTTCATTCGAGTTTTAACTCATTAGGCACTAAAAAGCTGCTTTTTTAAAGTCAAATACTGTAAAACCATGGCCAAAAGATTAAATACATTTGGGTTTATAATGTAGGTAGCTCTCAGACAGCAGCATTCTCAGGTCGCTTCTACCATCCATTATCTTGTTTGTGTTCTACACCACCATACAGATTTACACTGGCTTTTCCAAATACAAAGGATTGTAAGAGACTTTAAACCAAAAAGGAGTTATTGCCTATAGGTCTTACAGTCTGTGCTTTTGCATGTGAAGAACCAACTATAAACACACGGGCCATGTGCACTAACTTGCTTCTTTAGCAACATGGATGAAGAGTTCCCTGAATAGAAAAAGGATAAAATGGTCAGTGGCAAATAGCTAGGACTTTACTGGAGTGAGAAGGATCTTACAATCTGGTACTTTCAGGACAAACAAGGCAGGATTTGGTAAAGTAGTATAACATCTGTTTCCTTCCAAAGACACCCACATTGCAGAGGGCAAAGCCTGTAACTGAACTCCTGGAGTTCAGGAGGGTGAAGTGTACTTAGATGTGAGATGAAAACATATGCCTTCTCAAAGCTTGTTTTATGCACATAAAATCACATGAACAGGGAGAATTTTAAGGTAAAAGCAGGGAAATCTAGGGCTGGGGCGAGGAGGGAGAAATAAATTGCAAGGTTTCTGGGCCTTGTGAGAGAACCTCAGAATGGACAGCGCGTCGGTTTACATCAGCTGTGGTCTGTAGGATATAATCACGCACTTCCCACTGGCCCGAGAATGTTTTGCAAGCTGGAGGAGCTGTTTGAAACCATGAGCAATCCTGCAGCAAATTTTTTTTTCAAAAACGCAGGGTCTCAATTATGAAACTTTAAGGCACCAAGTTCTCTTTGTCTGCTTTTCCCAAGAAAGGCCTCAGAAATGCCACTGCAGCACTATCTGAGCCAAGTTCAACAGAAGCAAGTCTAAGCACATTCCAGCCCTTCCTGCAGGCCTGATCCCTTCAGCTGTGATCTGGGAGAAGCCAAATCCATCACTCACGCACAGGAGCTGCAGGGAGGCAGCGGCTCCTCTTAATCTATCAGGAAACTGGCCTCACCCTGAAGCAGCCCCATAGCCTGGGCACCCAGGAAAGCTGCATGGGCAGAGGTGGGCCCCAAACACCCCAGGCAAGCTGTGCTTCTCATCTGCACCGTGCTCGTGTCTCACCAGCCAAAGCACTAGTCCCTCCAGCAGTGCTAGACAACGGTGCCAAAGGCGAACAGGGAACACCCCAAGGTTAGGGCACGTAAAAGTCTAATTATGCTGTTACTAATGGGTATTTAATTGACAAACTTTAGAAGGAAAGCAGAGGGCAAGAAAAGTCTGATGATGCAGCAAAGATGTCAAGGGGACACCTGAATGATGACGGCAGTTCAGGTCTCCTGTCCAGCCTGCCTTCAGACCGCAGAGTCCGAGGCAAGAGGCTGTATTAAGCAGCCACTACACGTTATTTGCATTCACCTCAGGCACTGGCGCTCTCGGAGGGTTGCTTGCTTCACTGTCACTTGAGCTGCTCTCTGTCTCCGAGTCTGAAGAGCTGTCTGAGTCACTGGTGCTCCCTGACTCCGAGCTGCTGGAATGTGCTGATGCCACACTCTTGGGCTGGGACTGTAGGGCACTGCAAGGCCACCAGGAGATAAAATTAGAAAGCAGCATGGGTGAAGGTTACTTATTATATTGACATGGCAGGATTCAAAAATAAAACTGAAACCCCATGTTTTGGCACTGAGAGGAGAGGGGAGAAAGCCAAAGGAATACATTGGCATACTCAATAGATAAAGAAAGCACTGGAATAAAAAAACCTCTGGAAATAATAAAACCTTCACCTCCAACCCAGTCAGACAGATGCATAAGCAGGATGTCACTGTTACAATATGAAGCTGCATTTAGCCAACCAAAGCTTAAAAAGCAACCTAAGCTGACAAGTGCTCTTCTGAAAGCCCCAACCCTCAAAAGAAAAATTGCCAATAAAGGCTAGCAAGACAGAAACACATGTTCCAGGATGGTGTCTCTTTTTTGTGTTCTCCCCATTAAGTTTTCACTTATTCATCTGTGTTACTTGCTCAAGGTGCTGTAGCCATTTCATTCACAGTCACGTCAAGCAGCAGCACATTTGACAACATTCCCCGCACCTTCCCTGCTCAAAACTGTCTTCTCCTCCAACACTGACAATGGGGGTGGATGGAACTGACTTTTATGTGCAGCTTCTTTTTGTTCCGAAACAGGCTTACAAATTCAAAATGTTGATTTTACTTTTTTTTGAATGTTGAAAACTGTTTCCTACATCCATATCAACATGTATTTATGATTTGGAGTCAAGCTCCTCACTGATCCCTACTGAGATCGTGAGAACAGTCTGTTTCACGGGCTTGCCGAGATGCAGATCACGCCAAGAACTGTCGTGTTCTTCTGCAGACCATTACCCCATGCTTGAAGAATACCAATAGCAAGCCAAAAATGCATGTCAGTGCTCTTCTGTAGGAAAAATTTCTGGGCTTCTCCATCCTTCTTCCTCTGATGCTGGCATGTGGCTGTTCAGTCTGCCTCAAATATTGCTTCTGATCAGCAAGACACGGCAGGACTTGCTCACAATCAGCTGCCGTATCAGGAGGAGCTGAAACCCCTTCAATGAGTCTCCCTAACCCTTCCCTGTTCTTCACCCGCTTGGCCGTTTCAGGCTTCCTTCTGAACTAAAACTGGACTGGCACCTCGCCCGTCACTACTACAACTGAAAATCCCATTAGCTCCAGCATGATCTACACACACACTGGTGGAGGGGAAGAGGAGAAAAGGAGGGAACGGTTGGGGAAACGCAGTTGTGGTTCCCAAGCGAAACCCAGCATGTCTGGATTATTCATTTCTAATTGGAGCTTTCCGTAAAACCCCACACAACTAAAGCAAATTTTTCAACAGCAGCTTCAGGCAGCTCCAAATCAAAGCCCGTATCTACAGGAGAAATTGGGACCCTTAACCCATCTACCCCATACATAAAGATTAGTCTTTTCTCCTTATTTGGTCTAGCTAGTCATTTTGGAACAAACCTGTACCTTGGAGGAGCAAGTGAAGGAGGTGGCTTTTCAACAACCTGTTTTGTTCACAAAAACAAAGAGGAGAAGGGGAGGAAAGGTTAGTTTAAGGAACTCGAACAACACAAGTCGTGATGACTTAAAGGGATGTCTGTGTGCCTAGTGTATAAAACATCTAAAACTGACTTGGTCGTCACCACTCTCTTCACTATCACTGAGCTGCAGGTCGTCCTGGAGCATTCTGAAAGACAACCAGAAGATAAATATCAGCCAAGGCAGACACATTTTCAAGCAGCAGACACTGAAAAAGACTTGGTTTGCGCTCGCCAAAACAAACAGACCTCCCACATCCTTTCTGAACATTCGGCACGCTCAACCTGCTAAACCCTGCTGTTACCTGAATGAACGACAGAACGGTAACACACAACCTAGCCCAGGCATTTTACTGCGCTTTCCAGCTGGCCTTGGGGCATTTTGCCATGGAGATCAGTATCGCTGGCTGCCATCTACAGACGACAAAGACGAATGCTCCTCAGCAAAGGTTACCTCGCACGCTAACACAGCAGGGTGGGGCAGGAGAAGTCTGATCCTTGTACAGCAGGACACGCGCGCGCTATTAGCCCGCTCCCTGAGGGACAGAGGGCATCGTCTTCACACCAGCAGCTGTGCATGTTCACGCACTCTGCTCTCAGGGGCTGCAAATATTTTCTTCTGTCACAGGGGTTCCCTTTCTGCTGCTGAAGCCTCCTCTCACACACACCTCGGTGAATGCCAAGGCCAAGCCCAGCTCCTCCTACTGCTCTACACAAGGAACGTCATGCTCCTGCACATTGCAGCGGTAACCGTAACATCAAGTTTACACGTGGGGAGGCAAGAACTCAGTTTTGCTGTTGCCGGAGTAGAGAGCAGGCTGCCTGCAAATGTTTCCAGAAACATCACCCAGTTCTCTGCCTGCAGGTGGTAACTACCACGTGCAATTTGAGTGCATCACTGAGCTCCCCAAAAAGCTGGAAGGGATCTGTGGGGACGGATCACAGATTGTTACCCCCCCTTCTCTGGCGATCACGCGGGCATGCCAAAAGGAGTTGGAAAACAAGCAAAACTCTTGCTATTCGAAAGCACAGTGATTCAGATCTTGAAACGAGCTGGAAACCGACTCCTCAACCCAGAGAATTACACAAGTGTCGTTCCAAAAACAGGACTAAAAGCTTGGGAACAGAGACAGGGATTTTAATCAATCAGTTCAAAACCCTGTTTATTTTTTAACCTCTTTTCAAACTAAGGGCTCTCTGTGAGAGATTTTTGTCATGGCCAAATAAGAAAAATAAGCCTCCCACCCCTCATGACAACACATAGCAAGAAAATGAATATGCAAGATCCCCAGTGAACCACACTACCTGGTAAAAGTGGGGAGCGAGTTAGTGTGCCTGATGCTTGCTCAGAAAACCACACAAACTTCAAACTCTTTCAAGCCTTCGTGGCAAATTATGAACAAAGCAAAAAAAGATTCACGGCTCTGTGGGCCATTTCTAACGACCCTGAGCAGTTTGCTTTTCTGGTTCTGTGACAATGGAGGAGTAAAAACCTTGAATACAAAAAGTGATTCCCTTATTTAAACACTATTCCCACTAACTAGGCCGATCATTTTACCCTCACACCAAAGCAGACGACATGCACGGAGATACTGTCATCGAAACAGGAGGATGTTCACTGCCGAAGCTGGCCACGGTCTCACGACCAACAACAGTTCCACAAGCCAGAAGTGACGCATCTGCTCTTGGCCACAGAGCAAGGCAGCGTGAAGAAACCCCAAAAGTCTCCTGTGCCTCCCAGTACAGAGCCAACCCCTCCGGCACAGGTGATCCCTCCTGCAAAGGTTCTGACTCCGCAGCCCCCGAGCGCCTCGCACTGGTGCAAAAGAGGCTCTGTCTCAGCAGACTGGAAGAGCTACGTGCTTGCTTTGTCCAGGCATTTCCACCTTGCCAGTCCCCTGTGACTATCCTCCTCCATCTCCCAGCCTCCAGTGCCTCGTTTCCTCACACCCCACCTTGGTGGAAAATCATCTCTTGCCTCTTCTTTTACAGTAAACACTGAAGGGAAGCACTATGAGACACCACCTTGGAAAACGAGGCTCCTGAATTTCCTATAGAAGGCAAAGGGCACGCAGTCTGCAGCAATCCTGCACGTGGGCTAGAGCCAAAGCTCGCTGCCAGTCCACCGAGATGCAGAAAAATACGAATAGCAACAATACAGCCACTCTGCACGCTTCTGGGCAGTTTGGCCAGATGTCTGCTGGCATCTCAGTGCATTCCTTCTGTCTTTTTTCCAAGCCACCAGAGGAAGAAGGCCTTCAAAGGTGACAGTGAGCACACTTCCAGGATGCTAAGTAGTTCTCCAAGTGTTTTCGTTTCCATGGTTTGTTTTGGTTTGCTTTAAGAATTGCGGGCTACAGATGCATTTCCTTCAGAGCTAAGAGGATAATGCAAGTGACCGCTCCCTAGATTGTTTTACTGCAAACAGGTAAATCTGATTTTAAAACCTGCCTTTCTCACCCGAGCTGCTGGCAAGTAACACACATCGGCATAAAAGAGCGTGGCAACTACCTAAGTTCAGTTTAGGACCAGGGAAGAACGCTAAAGCTTTAAAGGAGTCATGCTTCTGCAAGGATAGACAAAGCCACTTTCCCCAAAACAAGGTTTCAACAAGTTGTCAAACAGCCTAGTTAAAGAAAATAAATCTGCTTTAATCATTTTCATGCTGCAATTAGCTGGGGAGTTAATAGATGCCAGGTTTTCATTTGCAGGACCCGTTCATTCGCAGCTTATATACACGCCACGAGTCTCCCTGTAAAGCTATTTAAAAAGACCTCTTTTAGTGAGAGAAGCAGCACAAAAATCAACACTGCTTGCCTAACAACCCCACTGAAAGCACAGGCTGGTCCCTCTCTGCCAGCCGGGTTAAAGATGCTTCACCAAGAATGAGCTTGGCATGCCCCTTTTAAAAGAAGGGCTACTCCCATTCCAGTGCAGCCAGGTGCTAACTCCGAGGCTGCATTCAAGAATGAAAGCCATCTGGGAAACCCTTGCATGCTCCGTAAAGCTGAATGCTTAATTTGGGCACACAGACGCACTGGGATTTCAACTTCTAATTAAGCAGCACAAACACTGTTTGTTTTCCGCCAGCTACACTTTGTAACACAACCTACTCTCGCCAGCTGAGTTTTCAGACAGTCACGTGCGCTTTGAACGGCAAAGAAAGCAAGCCCTGTTGTGCCAGTGAAAACGAAGGGATGCATCGGCTCAAGGGAAAGATGTGGAAGAAGTCCTTGCGCCAATCTTGCTTGACTCCGCTTTGGGCGTAAACCTAAACCACCCTGTTCCTCCGGCTTCAAGGGCGTGTACGCCTGTCCCTGGTAGAGGAGCGCTGGCTCTGAAGTGCCCACAAGGACGCTGAGCGGAAAGGGGATGCTGGCTCAGGACGGAGCTCATACCATGCCAAATGGACAATTCTGGGCCTTTGGGCTAAGAAAGGAGAACTTTCGGATTCTTGTCTATGGCAAAAGCCTCTTCTCTCTCTGCCTCCTGGAAAACGGACTGAAGTGCCAGAGGGATTTTTACAAGCAGCTGAGAAGAGCTGGAATAAGAAGACGGCAGTTCTGGGGTAGCTGAGGAAGAAAGGCAGGGCCTGGAGTATTTTTAATAGTGCAATGAATATTTCCAGGAATCGTTCGGGAGGAGCAAGCTGGGGTGGAAGAAGGAGAAGCAAAACAAAGAATGGATTAAGGGAGTAGCTGACTGCTCAGCAAGACACTATCCCACACTCCCAGCCAGCGAGGGCTCCTCTGCATGACGCCGGAACAGAACGAGCAAGGTCGTTTCACAGATCTCACAGAGCTTGAGTGCAAAATCCTGCAATCTCAACCAAGAAGGAGACATGCTCTTCCTCTCACTTGTGACAAGCCCAGCTGGTTTTATTTTTTAAATTTAATTGTTCATGCTAAGGAAAACAAGTGGAGTAACTTTGTAGTCTGTAGTTTGCAGCCTTCCATGGAACACCACGTCATGCGGTAACACAAGGTCTTCATGTATCACACAAACTGACAGGCACTTCATGGCTTGGCACATGCCTTGCACACGGACCCCTTCGCCTTCCAGCCACGGAAAGGTTTTGGTCCGTTACCTGGGGCTCACAACCTGTCATGCTGCCACCTGGCCAGGTTAATCCCGAAAGACTAACGACAGCCCTCAAAAACTATTTTCAAGCGATTTCTGTAATTAACCTAATTAATAGGTAAGCACTTTCACTGACAAGGACAGTACCAAGTTTCATTTATCCACCAACTTAAGATCTTCTGTTGGAGCAATTCATTTATTAGCTGGCACTTCTCCCTAGCCCTGTGAAACTCCTCTAGTGGAAACATCTTCACACTGAGACTCACATTCTAAGAAACTTTCTTCTGAGAGAAAACATAGCACAATACGGAAAAGAAGAGATATATGGAGTAGAATTATATAAATACTATTTTTAAAAGCTGTAGAAATTTCATCTTCACCCCACTTTGTAAAAAAACTCAATTTGTGTTCTAGTAACATTAGTCAATTGCAAAGTCCCCATGAAAGTCTGGCTTGTTTTAAATTGAAAATAAAATTAAGATAGCACTTTTTGGAAAACTTTTCCTTAGGCAATTGCAGGAAGTTATACCAGGTGACTGCTTTAGAATCTCACCCCTAGTTATCACGGTTTTCATAGCTCTAGCTTTACCAGCCCTCCCAGGCTTCAAACAGATAGGCAAAATGGATCAGGTTCAGTTTGTATCCCCAGCGGTTTTTGTCCACTGAAGGCATTACTCGTAGTTCGAGTAGCACTAAGTGTGACAAGACGTTAAGCAGCCAGAGATTAAAAGAGAAAAAAACCCTTCAATCTTGTATATTAATAGTTGAGGGTTTTTTTCAGCTTTGTTTTGTTTTTAACACAGTCATTACAGTCATGTAACTGTAATGTTTCTGTTGGTGAAAACTCCCTGCATTGACATTTTCTGAAAAAAAATCGGACTGATAAAACCTTAACCTTCATCAAGTACACAAAATTTTAATTCACTCCAACTGCACAGTAGAGATGGGAACTGAGTCTGGTTACTTACGATGTTCTTGGCTGAGAACTAGGCAACGTTTCTGAAGGTGCATCATACTGTTCTGTAAATCGAAAATGAATCAGTTAGTTTTATTTGCCTCACTCGTAGCACATTTTACTCTCTGGTCTCTGAGCATCGGGTTAGAAAGTCACTTTCTTCCAGGACCTAATTGTTTTGCCAGTGAGATTATCCATCACTCCAGATGGGGTTTCCTAACACAATACTGTTTGTTCTCTGCTGAACTGCTGCCTTCCTTTCTAGGCAATGAATGTATACAGTCTCTGAAGGATTTTCTACACAACACACGGGCAGTCACACTCCTTAATCAACGTCAGTATTTGATGCGCTCTTCAACCCACAACACACAACCGTCGATACAGACGTAACAGCTTGCTTGCCTTGGATTTTTACTTACTCTGATTCTGTGCTACAGATCCAACATGCTGCGATTCCTAGAAAGAAAGGACAAAGCGTGAATCGAGAAGACAGTAAACCAGCCCTCTCCCAAGAGCCACCTTCATGACTTGTTTTCCATTCCTGACTGTAACAAATACCTTAACTAACTTGTCAAAGTTTGGCTTTGAAGTCTCCAACAGTCTAAGCTGGCCTGACACGGGTTAGCAGGGACAAAGCGATACGTGCTGCTGCCACCAGAAATAGGCTGCGAGCACACGAGCAGCGCGTGTGTTTTTGAAGAAACGTTACAGAAAATTTTATCGGAGCTGCCAAACACTTCTGTTTAACACAGTCAGCAAATACTGTGGTTGACAATCAAGATAAAACGGTTTTTGTGCTGCAGTGGAGATGAGATGCTTAAAGTATTTCTGAAAAGCAATCACATTCGAAGCTCACGATTGTAACAAACGTGTAAGTCACTGAAACATCATTCATGCACCCCCGCCTGGCTCCAACATCTTACAACTCCAAAAACACAAAGCTTGCTTGGAAAAATCAAAAAGAGGAAAGGTGATTATGCTACCACATAGCCCACTCAAAACCAACTACTCAGAAGCACAATATGATCTGATTCTCAGTAAAACGATGCACTGCAAGCAGCTGTTACACAACTCGAGATCCACTGTACTGTAATTTATCTGATTTCTTCTAAAGATAATCTCTCCTAACAGCCTTTATCTGTGAAAGGGGGCCAAAATCAGATGAAAACACATGGAAGAGCTAAGAAGCTCTCTTCTAATTTATCACCAGCCCTGGCATAAAGAGGATGTTTTACCTTTGTTGGGAACGGAAATTTGAAAGGCTCTGCTGTACTAGGGGTGTGAATAGCTGTCAGGGGAGGTGGCCATGAGTGGGTCATTTCCTGGAAAGAGATGGAGAGAAACAGCTCACAGTATTTTTGCTGGTACACACAGGTGAGACTTAACAGACTGATATGGATCTCCCAAAAAAGTCCTTGCTGACCCGACTGTAAACCCGAGAGGCCGCAGTGAGGAGCCCTCCTGTGAGTGCAGCAGCCAGACCACGGTGAGGACTTGCTCCTTTCCCACAAGCCTACTTGTCGCCCAAGTAACAGCAACCTTGGTGAAGCTGGTAGAGACTCAAGTACTTACTGTGTTTGGAGGATTAGGCCTCAGCCTTACAGCTACCACAGTTAATAAAGGGAAAAGCAAATAAAACCCATGTATGAGTAGTTCTGGGGTTTTTCAAAGTGCAGGACTTTCCTATTACGGAAGTGCTTATATCCCCTTACAGCAACAACACTCTGAAAGGCTTTTCATAGCTCGAGGAGGTCAGCCAGGGAGCTATGACTGCCAGCTGCTCCCCATGCTGTTCTGGCCTGAAACACTGGCATTTGCTCTGACCGACCAAGACGTCGCTGATGCAGAGCTCCGGGACGCAGTTTCAGACCAAAGAGACTGCCCAGTGTGCTATGCCTTTAGGAATCCTTCTGCCCTCTTCCCCTGCCTTACTGTCACCCACCATCACTACCAGGTACCAGCTTCTTGGGCTCAGCCAAGGGCCAGGTGAAAGGAGGTGAATCTAGACGAGGCCTCTGGGGAAGCTGGGGCTCAGAAATCCACAACTGCTTTTGCTCAACACACACAGGACAGACTTTTCCTGGCTCCTGATCTTCAAGTTTTTAAACCTGAAGAGCATAACAATCGCTCCAAGAAGTAAATGAATTCACATGGCCTGCCACCCTCTCTGCCTTTCCAGGAATACTTATGTCAGGATCTCCCCCCTCAAGCCCCAGATTACCTCTGCACTCAAGGTGTGCCCCCCCATCCCCATGCAGAGTGGCTGTCATCAGGTGAGGTGCACAGGGAACACAACCACATTGCTACCTTTGGCTCTGTCAGCAGGGATCAGAGCAACCTACAGAGGGTTCTGTGCAAGAACTAGAACCAGCTCTGACTAACCTGGGCAACTGTTTGATCCCACCGTTGCCATCTCTGCTTTCTCCTTTCTCCCCTCCCACCTTTCAGTTCACTGCTCACTTCACTCACTACCTGTGCCATCTTTCAACAGAGCACAGACTCCCCGGTACACTGCACTACACCTCTTCGTGTATTTGCACAAGCTTCCCTGTGGTTGCTGCAAAAATAGCGTTACACGTTACCCACAGACTTTTCTGTCTCAGAATAGTACTTGACCTCAGGGAACTGCCCTCTCAGTATCAGCACGACTGGCCTGCAAATCACAGTGCACTTTCACACCGTGCACAGCAAACGGGTGACGCGTACTCGGACTCTGCTACTGGGAGCCTGGGCCCTGCTCACAGAGCCAGCGCTGACACAAGGTTAGAGCCCGTTTTACACCCGAGCTGCCTTAGCTTTGCACAAATGGATTAGAATTACAGCGGAGGAGCAGCAGCCCGGCAGCAGGCAGGAGGGAAGGACACAGATGCCAGCTCCCGTTCGGGGGCACGCCGCTAGGGCTGGCAGCACGGACAGGGCCTTTGGAGGAACTGCGCTCGGTCATGGCAACCCCCCACCTTGACGAGGAGCAGCTCTGGCTGGTTTGGATGACTTGCCAGCCTCGCTCTTGGACTGCGCCAGACAGCGTTACACTTACATACTGATAGAAAGCCTCCTCTTACAATTCCAGCTGTATCAGAGGCTAACTTGTATCTACTTCTCCCACAGCGTACCCCAAAACACACTTTGCGACTGCAACATCCGCTGGCAGAACTCCAGAGCAGTATTTTTCCCGCACACACTATCCTTTCCAGAGTGTAAACATAAGCACGCACAGAGATCTACGATTTAAGAGCACCTACCTTCAAAATGTCTTCAATGGAGTGGACATCACTGGGGAAGGTTTGCTACAGCAAAAAAAAAGAAAGAAGCAGCATGAGTTTGTTGTTTTTACCAACTGACAAGGAGATGCACTCATTAAACATTTGCTTACCAACAGTTCTGTAAATTCCACGGAAGTCCATTAAAAATAAAACACCAGTAAGAATCCAAAGCCCGATCAGAAGGGCAGCTAATAACGCACTCCTACAAAGCCTGTTGTTGTCCTCTCTAGTTCAAGTTATATTGTAAGAAAGGTAGGAAAGGCATCAAGTGCAACAGAGCTCATTAACCAGTGGTGCTTGCTCAGCTGACAGGATTCCCCTCGTTTCACGACTTGCCACCCTCCTCTGTGCCCCTGTGCACACTCAGCAGAAAAAGAAGCTGGTACAAAGCCCTAAGCTTCGGGAAGGCAAAGTACAGGTGGTTTTAAGTGGAGGAATCGTGCCCCAGCCCCTGGAATGCCAGCTCTTGGACTCACAGAACACCAACTTCCATTAAAAAACAGAAAAGCAAGGCAACTGCAACTTGTGCAGTTCCAAATGAAACTCGGAGCATACCACCAGGTAGGAGCAACACGGCGATTTCTGGAAAAGCCAGCAGATGACCTGCACCGAGGGACTGCCCCTGTACCTCCCCACCCGTTTCGCCGGAGCCCAGGGACCACGCATGCCCGCCTGGCAGGGGCCGCGGCTCCCAACACAAGCCTGGGGAGAGCCTCCGAAGGGAGGCCAGCCCCGTGGTGCTGCCCTGACACTCCACCAGTGCCACCCAAAGGCAACATGGGAAGAGCCACGGCAGTGCCTGCGGCTGCCGTCATCCAGGCTCCTGAGCCCAGGCTCACGAGCAAGCTCTGGGCAGGAGTACTAAGCAAAAGCAAAGCTGGGATTTGCCAGTCACATAACAAACAGCAGACACTGCAGCTTGTGCAAACACATCAATCTGCTTTCAGTGTATCAGCTCCCACACACTGACACGTCGCCCGGCCACGGCCACTTCATTTTGACAGACTGGCTTCTCATCTACTAGCAAGGCACCTGTTCTGAAAGTACCTGTCATTTACACACCCTTTCCTAACGGGTATCATTAAAGGGAATTGAAAAACAACCCAAGACCTGGGTAGTTACAACAGGCAAAGCGCATCCAAGACCAGCTCTTGCCTAGAAACAAGGTTCAATGGAAACATCCAGCCATCGGTGCAATTGCTGACAGGGAAAGGCCAGGAAGACATTCCTGATGTTACAGAGGAGGGCGGTGAGCTCCAGTGCCCAATCATAAGGCTCTTCCCCAGAACAAGGCAAACAGCAAAGCAAGCCAACACTTAATAAAGTGTTAATGAAGGCTTTGACTTAATCAAGTGAAAAAGCGTCGTCCTTAGCGCTCTGGCGGAAAGGTCACTCATCTGCTTCCCAGGTGCTGCACTGCTTACATTGGACGGAGGAGATGAGGAATCTCTCTTCCCTGCAACCTCATTTGTCTGTGTCTACATAAAGCTCTCACCGAGGCAGTGCTCATTTGACAGAGATTTGACTTTCCTTCAGAAAATCACGCACGGATAGCTGCTCCTGACCTTACTCACCCCGACACCCACGGAAGCCGAGGCAGGGCCAGATGAGTCACACGAATTAAAGCAAGGGGCTGGGATCTAGCAGGGCTTGCAGCCTGCGGGAGGGAGGAGGGGAGAGGGAGAGCAAACAGCAGGGAACTGCTACCACGTGGCAAGAGATCGGGATGCTTCATATTACACGATGCCAAAAAGGGATCCCTCTCATTTCCCAGCAAGCTTAACCTGGTAGCTCGTCCACCTAATTTACTTTGAATTTAGTAAGTGGCGACCAGCAGAGATGGAAACTCACATGTTGCTGTACAGAAAAGCAGCATTCAGCTAGCATACTGCTTCAGAAAGCTCCTGACATATCCCATGAAAGCACCACAGCAAAAACCCTTCCCACAAAACAGATAAGGAATCAGGATACTGCCTGGACAAAGTATTCAGAAACTCCCTCTACAACAGATGGATTGCAACAAACCAAGATCAGTTTGCTTCTCCCGTTCCAGAAACTGAATTTTTATGAGGTGATAACTGATGACAAAAGTGGAATTCAATTAACCTCAGAAACAGAGACTATCTGCACCAGCCAGTTTGGACCTCTCTTATCCTTGCCAAACAACTCACACCCCTTCCTGGAGTTCTTTCAGATAAGCCTGAAGAGGCTTAGAAATTGAGGGAGATTTACATACAGTAAGTATTTATAGTGTAATTGTCGGGAGGATTTATCATAACCCCGAAGGGCACTGCCCAGTGACTGTCTGCTCTTCTGCACAGGTCTGGTGGCTGAACAGACACCAATCTCTTCTTTGTGGCACAGAACTCAAAGGAAAGCCAACAGCACACTGCAGAAGTCTGCATCAGCAGCACAAGGACCTCCCTCGACATATATATATACATTTTTAGACACAAGGTTTAGGTACATGCCCCCAAAACATGTACAGCTCAGAAATTAAGGTTATCAGGGATGCTCAGAATTGCTGTCATCTTTGGCAAGCAGTTTTCTCCCAGAGCCACTAAGTCAGGATTTTTTTTTCCCCAGGCCCCTGCTGAACACTCTCCCTGGGCCTTCAACCTCCATTCTACTATCCTGCTGCACCCTAAGACTGAAAAACTGAGCGACACTTCCACCAGCAATAAAAGGTGCAATGGGCAAACAAAACTGCTGCCCACAAATGGGCTTGCAACACCCGCATCATGGCAAAGTGTTTGCTCTAGAGATTAAAATCACAGACTGTTTGGGACCTGCACAGAAAATTTGGTTGTGGTGCCAGAGCCATCTGACTGCACCAGGAACCCTCCTGTCTCAGGTAGGGTTGCAGCCGTCATTTCAACCACAGCCCAGCGCCCCAAACCCGCTGACCCTGCAGCGTCCCGAGGACTCCTCATCTTCCCAAAGCTATGCATCCGGTGCCTAGAAGAGCTGGGCTTTGCATGCCGAGTAATTCCCTCGCCTTGCTTTTTTTTTCCCCCTTCAGGTCACATCTCGGCTGTGTTTCAGCCTGTAAACTACCGTTAAGCCACAACTGCCACCCAGCAGCAAGGGCTGTCCTTGCCAGTTTTAGAAGAGTTTAGGGAAAAGGAGAAATACAGCATTGCTCAAAGAAGAATTAAAAAGCCTTAAAGCCAAAGAAATCACTGAAGCGAGCTCAGCTCCACTGAGGACTGTGGGTGTAGAAGATCAACTATTACGTGTTGCTGTCTACTGTCCCCATAGCAGTTCCACAGCCCTTAGAGGGAACACTGTAACTACTCCCTGCAGGCAACTCGATTTAAGGCCCACACATACTTGCTGGATGACACCCACCTCTGCACAATCTCCAGTTGGGAATTCCTCATGCCACATTCACTGTCAATTTGGGAATGACACAGACGCATCCGGAGTGATGACAGAGGTCAAACTCAATCACAGGACATCCAGAACCATTGGGTCATTAGGGTTTTGATTTGGTTTTGCTAGCGCCAACGTTCCCATCCAAACTGATAACAGCCACCTCCAGCAATAATACCAATTTATGTTCCAGAAAGTCTGGTTTTGCTCAAGTGAAGGCTCCAAAAAGGTCCACGGTGCAGCGTGCTTCTCCATTTGCCATCCCCCCCCCTCCAGAAGGCACCACCAGAGCCAGACACGCAGGTCCAGATGCAAGCGGGTACTCACATATCGAATATTTGCACCTGGAATCCTGTGTTCAGTGTGGGGCCCCTCACTGCAAGACAGACACTGAGGGGCTGGAGCGTGTCCAGAGAAGGGCAGCGGAGCTGGGGGAGGGTCTGGAGCACAAGTCCTGTGAGGAGCGGCTGAGGGAGCTGGGGGGGTTCAGCCTGGAGGAGGCTCAGGGGAGACCTTATCGCTCTCTACAGCTGCCTGAGAGGAGGGGGCAGCGAGGGGGGAGTTGGTCTCTTCTCCCAGGTGACAGGACAAGAGGAAACAGCCTCAAGTTGTGCCAGGGGAGGTTTAGATTGGGTATTAGGAGAAATCTCTTCACAGAAAGGGCTGTCAGACCCGGGAACAGGCTGCCCAGGGAGGTGGCTGAGTCACCATCCCTGGAGGGATTTAAGAGACGTGTGGATGAGGTGCTAAGGACATGGTTTAGTGGTGGTATTAGCAGTGTTAGGCTTAAAGCTCTTAAGACGATCTTAAAGGTCTTTTCCAACATAAAAGAGTCTATGATACTATGATCTGACCCAGGGCTCCAGCCCAGTTCCTCTGGTGATGCAGGCCCACAGACTCTGGAGAGGTTCAATAAATGCATGTAACTTGGAAAGAAATCTTCTTCAGAGAAACAGAAAACTACTTTAAGAGAGCAGGCAGAAGAAACTGCCACTGCTGTAATTTGCAGTGCTTATCCACAAAAATCCCATGGAACAGCTGTTACCGAAGTAGCGGAATACATCAGCTGGACAAAAACTGTGTAACATGGTTCATGGCTGTTAATGTGACCGATAATTTAAGAGACAAATTTAAAATTACACTCATATGGAAGCGCTTGATGGGAGCAGGATCTGGACTGATGAATCTCCACAGTGAGTTTTGCAAGGCAAATTTAACAGATGACTGACTTCCTTGCAAACTTAAAAAGCAAAGAGAAAGGTTTAAAAAGGTCATCAAAACAAAATCAAGTGCCTCTTTGATGAGGATTCACAGACTTAATTGGCATAACAGACATTTCACAGTGTCAAAGATAAGTTTGGTTTTCAGGTTTTTGGAACAAAATGCTGGATAAACATAAAGCCAAAGCCATTAAATAAATTCTGACTACAGAAAAAGGCAGACACTGCTGTTAATACGATGTTTAAGCCTCTCTCAGTTACTAACAGACAAGCAACACACTATTACAAAGTGAGACACTGCTACATTCTCTCTTCTTTATAATTTTCCCAATATATACATTTTTCTGATTCACCAACCTGCACAAGTGGCTGATGAAGGCCAGGTAACAGTTTGCAAAGACCTATGTCTCCAGGTTAACAAAGGTTAACAAACAGATTGCTACAAGGCACTATGCCTGGAGTACTCTTAAGTATAGCTGAAGTTGTCTGAAAAGGACTTCAACCAAACCTTCTGGTTAAACATAATCGCTCAGACCAGCACGACCTAAATCCCACATCCACTCTCTCCCCTTGGTAGTTGCATAAAATCACCCACTTCCTTTTCCTCACTAATAAAATAAAAAAAGGAGGTACTACATGTTTTCAGGGGGTGTTTGGGGGGGCTGTTCTGTTTGTGGTTCTTTTGACAAGCGCGTGTACTGCAGACAGAATGCTTTGGAAGCCTGTGATACATGCAAGTGCATTGCCCAGGTAATGAGGTGGGGGAGGACGTGCAGTTCAGAGTCACTTCAGACAGCACTGGTGTACTTTTTTCCTGCTGGGAAAATGCAGTTGAGGAAGTTACTTCAGAGAGACCCATTGATTAATTCCTACAGATTCCAGCAACTCCCTTTTTGCTCACTTACATGCACACAGCACAACATAATAATGTATCCAGAAAGTCAGTGTATGGTTGCAGAAGGCAAAAATGTATATAAATACCACCTACTTGGGTGATTTTCACGCAGTGCCTTTACCAGAGTAATAAAGACAATGCTTCCACTTTATCAGAGCATAAACAACTCAAAGGCTACAGACCTGCAGGAATTACCATCTACGGGATAACTTGGTGCAGCTGACCAGAACAAGAGTATTTTGCCTTGCTCTACAGCATCATGCTTCCCCTGAGGAAGCTAAACATTTGTCTCCTGTACCAGACTGCATTCAATCACACGGAAAGGAGCTTTCCTTATGCTGAAGGAGATGAAAAGAAGTGGAATAAAGCACCTAGTAAAAATTTGGCAGTGAAAGATTTTGTGTGATCTCCTCCCCATAGGTACCAGGGTACCACGCGATGCCGATTTGACTGTGATGGGATTTACCCTTGCCCATTAGAAGTCAAAACAAAGCCACTGACGGATTCACTACTACTTCGATCCCGAGCTGAAAAGGACTTCAGGATCAGGGCAAATATAATTTCAAGCATCTAGGCAAACATAAGAAGCCCTAGAAGTTAGGTGAGGAACTAGTCTGCCTTCATTACAACAGCCTTGCAAAAACACACAGGTGCACATACCTGCAAAAGAAGAGAGGGAGCTCTTAACTTAGATAACAATTTAAAATCTGCACAGGCACTCAATTCAAGCCACATAGCAACTGTGCAACAGAACCCTCAGAAATACCCCCAAGTCCTCTCTTCGGGAGCAGTTCCAAAAACCACGTGCTTGCACGAGCACAAACCTCTTGCTCACGCCCCAAGCCTTGCACAGCTGTCAGACACACTAGAGAGGTGAACGAGGAAATGGGGATCAGAAGAAAGCCAGACTAAACTGCTTGAGGAACGACCTGGTACACAAATGAGATGCCCCACTGACCGGGGCAGTATGTGGGGCCAGACACCCAACCGTCAACCAGAAGTGGTGCAGTGCCCTGGCCAGGGCGTAACACAAGAAAGGGACAACACAAACCCTACCTCCCGGAAGGAGCAGGGAAGAGCCCAGCTTTCTCCTCTCTGGAAGAACGCAGTCAACACTGGCCCAAGCTGGGAAACTAAAAAGCATGGCATCTTTCTAAAACTAGGATTTTGCCATTTTGACACTACAAGGAATAAGCAGCAGGGTGTTTTTTTGTAAGGTTGAAGAACTTATACGGTTGCTTCTTTTTTTAAAACATAATCCATTAAAAATTACAGCACATATTTTATCCCGCTCTGACACACGTGCCAAATAGAGCTGTAGGACTGTACAGCTTTCATGTGTGGAACTGGGGGCTGAAGCCTTCTCCCTGGTTTTTCAATAGCTTGCCCTGTCAGGAGCCTGTGGCAGAATAGTTTCAAGCAGACTGTCAAAAAAATTGTCTCGGAAGAGAGCTGGCCGTGCATTATTTCAGAAGTCACCGCGCGGCACCGCCGAGATATGCGGGCTCAAACAAGGCCAGCGGCTGTGACAACGTGCAGATTGCGCAGCAGCGAGGACGGGAGGTCTGGACGCGGATATTAAGCGGAACGGATACGAGCTGCCTTTCAGGCAAGCATTAAGGTGTTGCAGACCTTTCTGTTCCTTCTCATCTCAGTAATTTCCACCCGACTGCTTATTTCTGCCTATTTGCATGCCTCTACTGTCACAGCCCATTTAAAGCTGCCCCTCTGATGCCCTGCACATAGACACACACCGTGCTTCTCCATCTCCTCCCTCTCAGGTGAAACTGCTGCCCGTGGATAGCCGGGCAAGGTGAAAACCAGCCACAGCATGCGTGGCCTTTCACGTGCTGCCTGGTATCTCCTCCTAATCAAAATGGACCTGCAGCGTGCACCTGTAGCCCAACTACGCCAGCTACTGCTCTTTGCCCGGTTTCAGACTAAACCAGCAGGGCTGAGAAAACCCAAGCAAGCAGGGCAGCAAGGATGAGCAAAGCCAATTACAAGCTCCATGCCCTTCACCATGTTGCCAAGTTTGTTTCCTCACGAGAGCTTTGCCACTGCCACCCCATCAGCAGAGGGCACCTGCTCAGGCTAAAAGACAGCTCCCATTTACAGCTGCTTCCCGCTCAATACTGTATTTTAATATAAATATGTAGTTTGAAATTTATGTTTTCATGTCAGCTACATAGGCTTTTGCCACTTGAGTGCAACAATGATCACAAAACCACGTATGTGTGAAGGGTTAGTCTGAAAACAACAGGCAGGACAGAATCAGACCAAAACCTACCTTCCTGTCCTCACTTCACCCTTACGTGCTCAACCAGCTCCGAGCAGAAAAGCTTGCATATTAGATGGGCTCTCCTGCTCGCACACAAGTCACGCCAGGGATGGCACGCCAGCGTACTCTTTGAAGCAGCTTCCCACCTGCATTTCTGCGTCATTAAAAATCCACCCTCTCTGAACTACAGACGGATGCGAGATGTGCACACACAGAGCACGTTTCCAAGATGACCCAGGCAACAAGAGACAATCCATATTTTAACCAAGCCTCTACCAATCTTGCTCATGGATGCAGTAACATTCTGCTCTGTACTGAAAAAGGCTGCTAGAGTTTGAAGCTTGGATGACCTTGTTGATCAAAACACACAGACACAAATTCGGAAAGGTTTTCACAGGCTCTCTTGAGGAACGCCAGACACCCAGCAGATTCGCTGCCAAGGATGTTTAAGTGTTCCGTATCACAACACAGATTAAAATACATCTGTGATACAGACAAGGCCAATGATCTGAAACCGGGCTTATTCCATCTGCTGCCTTTTTTTTTTTTTTTTAAGGACGTGGTGACAAAGCTGCTTTCAGGGAAAGCTGAAGCTACAATCCCTAGTTATCTACTCAGGGGAGCGTTTAATTCCTCGTTCTCTATTCAAGAGAGCATTTATGAGAACAAATATGAAGACTGTGTGAACACATTTGTGATTGAAATAATTTGTGGAGAGGCAGGCACCATCCTGCGGGCAGACTGTCAGCAGGGGTGCTCATTAAGCACGCTTTCACAGCGCGCTCCCGTTTTCTGGTTTTCTGCAGGCACGGTGCGCTTGCCCAACAGGTCTCTCTTTCACGCACAGACTGATGCCCAAAAGTGCCTGATGCACGGGGAACCCTTTTTCTTACGGGGGCAAACAAACAGTTTTTCCAACTCGACCAGCTAAAATTGGGTTTATAGTCAGACAGGTTCCCTGACAATCCTTCAAACGGTCTCCATCCAACAACATTTTCTTGCCGTCACTAACCATTTTTAAGATATGCTAAAAAACGCCCAAAAGGCAGGGGAGGTGAGGGACAGGAACGCAAACCAAGACGAATCGGATGGCGATGCTACCCACATTATCATGCCTGCGAACTTCACATTTCGAAGTGTCTCGTCTGGTCTCGGCCAGCATTAAGCAGGGACCCTACGGGAACAGTGTTTGGTTTCGCAGCAACGAATCTCCGATAGAAGGCACAAAAGGAGTGCTGTAAAGTAATACCTCCTAAAACAGTAGCCTTGGGGCAAAACATAAGCCCCCACAAGTCTTTTGGGCAGGCGAGCGAGTCAGCAGCCACCGACAGCAGGACTCTGCTGCTGAGCTTTTTGCATGGAGTGGGAGCTGGGGAGGAGAAGGGAACACAAAGCACAAATAACTTTGAAGCAGATAGAGATCGGAGGCTCAGGAGTGAGGTTTGACGGCACAGGGAAGGCAACAGAGCCCTTGGTGCCAACAGAAGTGATGGCACGGTCCCTGGCCACCCCGCTGCTGCCCTTCCCTTCCCCTGGCACTGCTGAGCCTGCCCTGAGCCAGGCCTTGCCTGGCAGCCAACCGACCAGCCCCTCTGCCCACAGCAGCAGGGGAGTGCCAACAGCGGCGCAGCTGGGGGGCGGGGGGGGCATTCCCACAAATGCTCAGCGCACCTGGGGGGAGCAAAGGTCTTCATTTTACACTGCTTCCCACATTCGGTAAGCCCCTTGGATCCAGAGCCAACCACCTATGGGCGAAACTCCCTCTGGGAGCAGACGTTCACAGCTTAAAGCTGGTCCTGCAGTGAACTGCAGTGGGAAGACAGATGGAAGTGCCCATTATGTCACACCTGGCACTTGCATAACTTGAAAATAGTAATGTGCGGTTTTTTAAAGCTTTACGAACTGGGTATTTTACATTTTCAGGAAGACACAAAGACCACCTCCCACTTAAATAGGTAAAATTGTGTCACGATGCTCCATTTTCTGGCACGTACTAGGCTTGTCCAAGGGGCACTGTTTTCACCTCAGTACTCTGAACTACGGGTCAGGGGTTTTTAAGCTGCTTGTAGCTAAACAAACTGGAAACAAAAGCAAGTGATTACTTGGTTTTGAAGTGCAGGACGCACTGGTGTAACTTCCCTAACCTCAACAGCTCCCCAGGGCATAAAACCACATTTTCATTTCCAGCCCACAGGCTTTATCAGCATCCACCCCTGCTGATGTGAGGCAGCTTGTTCAGACCCAGCACCACTGACCGCTTAGGTGAACCCCACTTGGGCTTCTCCCTCGGAAGGCCCAGAGCTGCCCTCTGCTACCACGCCAACCTTCCCTGCCCGCAGGCGGGCTCCTCGGCTCGCAAGAGCAACCCCACAGCAAAAGCAAACCTTGCCCCAGCGTCACCCACGGAGGATCAAGATCACCGAAGAGCCCACACGCAGGGAGCAGAGAGTTCTTTTTAAGCCAGCTGGCTCCTCTTCATAGCGCCGCGGAGCAGGGCAGAACGAGTTGGGAACAGCACGGAACAAGCCCCGGGCACTCAGCAGGGCTCCGCCGACCGCAGCTCGGCGTGGCAGCATCCCAGCTGCACGGCCTGGTCCGCAGGGAGGGCCCAGCCAGCCCTCGG
>NW_010263545.1:34292-52736 GCF_000690775.1 Eurypyga helias | reverse complement strand
ATCTGCAACGCTGCGGGGATTCGGGAGCAGCAGGAGAAGCCGATTCCAAGGGCACGTGGTTAACCCAAAACATACGTAAAAGTCAACATGATTCAGACGTGTCACCCGCATTTGTAAAATTGTGTGGTTTTGCAAAAATCCACAAAGGGAAAACTTCGCTATTGCCATTGCTGGAGCAGAAGACCCCTACAAACCACGGGAGAGCTGACTGCACAGGGGAAACAGCAGCACCGGCGGAGAGCAAGCAAAGGCAGCAAAAATCGCACTAAATGAGCGGTGCAGGCAGGTAGTTAATCAACATTTTCTTCTTTCAGGTTCAGGAACTGTAGGGGTTTGGGTTTTTGTTTGTTTTTTAAAGTTCATGAAAAAAAACTATCAGCCTTTTTAAAAGGAAAATTACAGAACTGGAGCTAGAAGTTACTGAGGTGAGTAAGTCTTTGCACGCTTGCCTGGGAGCTTTGGATTAGGTCAGTAACAGATCAGACAGAGGGTGCAAACATGCTGAAACAAACAGTATTTTAAGGACGAGACCATCACTTCCCTGACTTAAGTGTGGGAATACCTGCACACATTTAGGTTTTCCTTGGTGCTGTTTTTGTATGAAGCTCAAAAACGTTTATTTCAGAAACTTACAATAAAAATGGATTACTTTATCTAGTCCTGAAATCTTTGTTGGTATCATCTGTTTACAACCTCAAACTGTACGGAGCTCCATACGTCCTTAATGCCTGGCTTTATAAACCGTAGCTGCAGATTTTAAAGGCCACTTTGTTATGCGGAATATTGCCTGAGGTTTATTACTACTGTAAAATAATGTACAGCTACTACTTGGCAGCAGAGTCCCCGTAACAGCAGCTTGTGCTGTTCTAGGAAATCCAGGAAGCTGCTGTCAGAGAATGACAAACCTGTGAGAATGGAAGGCAATTTTCTCAGCAGGGTGCCTAAGATGAGAATTAATTTTCACAGGAGGTTAAAAACTACCGCAAGATGCATCATTTTTAGCACAGAAGAAGAAAGCTCATCTCATTTCAACAAAAACCTGACAACCACAACAAAAAAGACACAAGAAGGTAGAAGAGAGAGGGACAAAGAGGAACTGAAATGCAAAGAAAACTGAAACAGAACACCAGTTTCGTACAAACCGTGTTACAAGACTATCTTTGTGAAAGAGAAGACACACGGCAGCGGCTGTACAAAATACAGATTTGGGGATGCACCTGTTGGAGCTTTGCTCTAGCTTCAGGTACCCAGTGGGGTGGGGCAGGCGATGCAGGATGAGCAGAAACAAGCAACACATCCTATGACTCCTCCCCTCACCGTCTTACTTCTTGACCGTAACGGAGCAAGACTGGAATACTTGCAGCACATCAAAGCAAAGCTAAAGTGGCTCTGCTGGCCAGCGCTTACAGCACTAACGCGCACTTCTGCATGTCATGAAAAGCAAAAACCACGTTATGCTTTTTGCTTTACGCACACCAGAACGCTGAGGCCCCACAGAAACGTGCAGAAGGTCTCTGCCTTGCCCAGCAAGACAAAAATCTTCAAGATTACATTATAAAGGCATTTGTTTTCGCATTTGTGTTTATGCTGCTTTCTTGTTTTTGATCTACAAGACTTCATCGTAGACTACAAACCCAATCCACCGGTCTCAAAGTCCATGGGAGCTGCTAAAACAATTTCTCTGGATGCTATTTCAGCGTCCTCTGTGGGCACCAGCGTTTAACCAGCAGTTTGCTTATAGCCAAGTCCCCTGCGGACTGTCTCACAAGCACGCTTAACCCGTCTGAGCGCGCGCCTCTCCTTTCCAAGGCAACGCCGAAGTTATTCCAGGGAAACAATGCCACAGCACCAGGCACTCTCCCCTGCTTCTGCCCCAGCGTCAGCCCAGCTCACAAGGGAAGGCAGCAGCTCCGGCCTGCCACCGCCCTCATCGCAGGTTTGAAAACAAATCAACCCATTTCCATGAACTTCTACTCCGGCTTTCTTCAGCTGACACTGAATGATCCCGGCAATTTAAGCGTTTTACATCAAAATGCTCTGTAAACAATGGTTGTAGTGTCCTGTTCCTGTGTGGGTGCCTGGAGGAAATAAAACATTCTTTAAAGATTTTACACGCTTTTCTAACTCTGAGATGGATTATTTTGCTCAATCTAAAAATAAATGCATGGGCCTCCTTCTTGTGTTCAAACAGGAGAAGGAAATTTTGTCTTCCTTTGTCTGAAGGAGCAAAAGGTTTTGATAGCTGGGGGAATGGACTGTTGATATCTTTTAATAAAGGATTCTGCAAAAACCTCCAGTTGCTGGAAGCAATGCATGCATCCCTTGTTAGACTTCATCTAATAATCATGTAATTGAAAGCCAAACAAACTAAACATGAAAATTAAGTGCAGCATCACTTGCATATAGTCATGTAGAGCAGAACTCCAGCCAAGGCTGAGTATTTCACTAGTAAATCGCTCTACACAAAGAATCTTTGCACAAAAGCACCTCCCCGTTGTAAGTCCATCTGCATAGTCTTCTCAATAATCTAATTTCGACCCCTTGAGCCTGCAAAACTTTCTCACCTACTGTCCCCTTAAAGTCTATCCAGCCAACAGTCTGTAATACTGCTGAGCAGGAACCTCCAAGTGCTGCATCCCTATCAGGCTGAACCTGTGTCCCTTGCCCCCTGCAGAACACACAGGAGGTGTCTGCCAGTGTGAGTGCTGAAGGTACAAAAGCATTTGCGTTAAGAGCAGCAAGCCACTATTCCGGCCATTCTCTGGTTTCCAGTACCACCTCGCCACAAGCTGCGCTACTGGACACACTTTTTGCGGTATTTTGAGCAACCTGACTCCCAGCCTACTCCAGAAAAAAGCTGCTCACTGAAACCGACACAACTAAAGCTGTACAAGTAGCAGAACTAACCGGAACTCACGTCACAAGAGATTTTTGTTGGTATTATCCATTGGATGAAAAAATAAAATAAATCTGTACCCTGCCAAAAAGCTAAATTCACATAGAAGTTTTTGCTAATATGAAATAGCCACAAAAAAGGAGCAGGGCTGGAGGAGAAATCACAGCTTGGATATTACTATTCTGGGGGCTGACGAGGAAAAGAGCTCAGACCTGGTGGAAAGAGAATAATTTTTAACATTTTTCGGAAGAAAAACAGCATGAAACCATGCATTAGAGTGCATCGGCATTATCTGCAAAACTTAATACATGGTCGTTAGTAGGAATGTGGTACCAAGGCTGATACATACAGCGCAAGCGTTGTACCAACTACAGCAAAGCTACCTGGAAACCACAAAGTGCCAGAATCAAATAAATATGCAGCACAGGCTCAGAAATTCAAATGACAGGGTATATATAGCAAAGGTTTCAATTTTCTCAGCAGCTCTAGCTTTACTTCTTAAAGTAATTTAGCCACTTAAGGGTTCATGTTTTGCTGGAGGTGAGCAGTAATTAGGCTCTTGAAAGCAAATAAATTCTGTTCACTTAGGGCTGAGCTGAGTGGAGCTACTTTTTGGTTATTCTTGTAAAACAAAAATAAATCTGTGCATTAAAATATTTGTTAACAGTCTCAGTGGGTGCAAAGGATGTACTTCGGTTCTCAATTCAACTGCTTTAACTAAAAAAAAAAAGGTAAAAAAAATCTACCAACACTTGAAAACCTACACATGCTTCTCAAATTTCCACTATTTCCCATCCGGTTCTTGACCACTGCTGTGTATCTGGGTATCCATACTGAACGGGACTCCGACTCACACAGGAACTACAGCCTCAAGCAGGCTGACTGCTGGTGTCAACCGTAACCTTGGCACCAGCATGGTTTCCCCTCCAAGGAAACAGTGACATGAGTCAGCCTCATTTCATTGCAGCCAGCGTGCACTCCATTTCCAAACCCCCTAACGTGAGGTGGAGAAATTATTCGATGGCAAAGCCTGATCTTCATTTGAGTTCAGCGCAAAGGTAAGAAACCAGTGACTGCAGACCAGCGAGGAAACTGGGGTCTTTAGTGGCAAGAGGCGTTCAGTGGCGCTGGGAATTAATTGCTGCAATCTCTCCCAAGTTTTTTCCCTTTGCAAACACCACTTTCCCCTTGGGAAAGGAGCCGAGTGAGATTTATGATGGCAGTGGTGACACTTGGTGCACTTCCCCTTGATGACTCAGTAAACACGACGTGGGGACGCAGGCGCTCACACTGTTCCAGGACTCCGTACCGGGACACGTACCGGGACTGCTTTTCGGAACCGACACCTTTTATGCGGCCCCGTTTTGTAGAGCAGTACCCTGTGCCACCTCTCGGCACTGCCACCACTGCGAATAAAAGTTTGGAAAACCAAGGAATTGAAGAGGCAGGCTGAAGCCTGGAACAGCATCACCAGTCCCAGGCACAGCTCTGTGCTGCTGCCTGGAACAGACCACGCAACTCGGAGGGGAGCCGGAAGGCATCAGCCACCAGCCCGGGTGCATCAACAGAGAAGGCAAGCGGGAGGGAAGCGAACAAAGGGCTGCTTCGTCGTGGGTCCAAGGATAACATTTCCAAAGGCAAAACCAAAGAAAAAGTGTGTGTCGAAAGCACAGGAGTTTTATCTCTCTTCTTAAGAAAGCCAAGTTCTTAACTGAAAAGCAGCCTAGGTGCTATTTTTAAACATTAATGGTTTAAAATTTTTAAATGCTTCCAAGCCAAGAAACTTAACCTGTGGGAAAAAAATAGCAGGATATCCTTTTGCTTGGAAAGGCAACTTTCGCCATTGTTTTACAACTGACCTAAACGCAAACAGAGTATTTCTAGATGCGATGTTCTGGGGGTTGGGAGAGCAAAGTGCCGTATTATTACACAGACAGAAGCCAGCCTCCCCGAGATGGGCACTGCACTTTGAAAGCTGCCCCGTCTCGCCACAGCAGACCAGAAGTCCGAGCAAACCCTGTCCGTTTACCTCTCCAGTACACAGAACTATGTGTAGCTTAGCTTTCAGTTGTAAGAGCAGTGTCCAAGGCTGACAAGGCCTGCTCCATGGAAATGATTATTCTATCTCGGCTGAACACACGCACAGCCACTTCCATCCTCTCCCCAGCAAACAGGTTCGTGCAGCGTAAAGCACGCTCAGTTTGTTTGCCAGGTGGGGACAGAGGCCAGGGCTGGACACAGTCTTCTAGGACCTGCTCCGCTCATGCTGTGCCTGGAACCACCAGTTGACAATTAATATTTAAGATCCGCCTGCAGAAGATACTCGCGCCTCTTACAATTCAAATCATACACTTCCTTCAAAGACATTTTCATCATCCCCTAAGCTCTGCGTTAAAGACTGCAGATGGTGTTTCTCAGGTCCTGGAAATTCTTTACGGCCAGGCTTACACGCTGCAGAGCCGTCACATACAGTTTTTATCCACAACTAAGCGAAGTGGGATGTACTCGGTTTATGTACCTGGCTGGCATTTGGGAAGTGATCCCTACGAGTCAGGTGTATCAGGAAGGCTACAGGCCATCAAGCTTCCCAGGCTGATAGAGCTGTCGGGAAACAAAGCGATGCTGAGAGTACAGGAGAGGGTCAGGGCACTGTTTCTTCCCTTGTCTGCCTAATGGGGAGGGAAGAAGCGCCTTTTTTACTTATTTAACATACCGTCTGAATAGCTTGTAATGAAAATCCAACCAAGGAGAAATGATTACAAGAATTACCAGGACACGAGCCAGCCTCTGCCTAAGGAAAAGCTTTGTGCATCTTTCCCTGAAGCAGCTTCTGGGGACAGCAAAGTGGAGAAGACTTAATTAATTGTGGCTCTCGTCCACTATGCTCATTTCCAGATGTTCTGTATTACTCTTTCACGGCCTATACTCGCCTTCATACATCACTGCTCACGCGGTGCCAACACCTGTGTGAAAAGTTCCCATGAACCAGTGGCAAAACACTCAAACCACTTCAGGGATGCAAGCAGGCAGGTTAGTAATTCGGAGTCAAACGACGGATTGGGCTTAACACCTCTGTGTACAGCAGTTTGTGCTTTATGTCCTCCCCGGCAAAGTCTCTACAGCGGGGCGGTTGCACGTGCAACCCCCAAATAGAGTCCTGCAAGCTGGCCAACCAGCGTTTTCCTGCACGCGCACCGCAGAAGGCCGCGGGCTATAGGACTCCGAGGAAACATCTAAGGAAAGGGTAGGACGTACCCAAGAGGTTGCCGCTGCCATAGCAAACAGAAAAATAAATACCACGCCGCTCCTCTTCTTGCTTTCATTATGGAAACACGCGTACTATTACTGCGGTAACTTGAGTGCTGTCTTAGCGGAGAGGGGAAGGAACAGAGCTGGATCTGACCCCACTCTGCAGCGCAGCAAACCAAGGAGGCCAGGGAAGTCAGCCCCCGCCCCCCAGCGCTGGTGAAGCACGGGCAGTATTCTTGGAGCACATCCAGCCAAGGACTAACAAAGCAAAACCGCAAACAGACAAGCTACGTGACAGCCAAGAGCACCTTTGGTGAAACGCTTGCTTCAGGTGGAAACATTCAGGCTGAAAACACTGCCCCTCTCACCTTTAGCGAGCAGAGGCACCCAACCGAGTCAGAATTCCAACTCAGCCTGAACAGCAACGAGCCGACAGGTTGGTGAAAGAAACCACAGTCTCCCTTGTACGAGGAGGAGTAGGTTGGCAGGACCCAAACCTGACGCGACTTTGCCTCCTGTCACACGAATTCACCCTCCACCTTCCAACCCACAGCATTCCCCGTAAGCCGCTCGCTGCTACTCAAAATCCAGCGTGCGTAAGGCGTGTTTTAAAAGTGTGCGCTGTGCCGAGTTAAAAATAAAATACCACAAATTTGGAAGAGAGAGGTACTGCAGTGTTAATAAGGAATCAGTCCACACATCATGGACTTAAGACGTGCAGTCACCCTGCCAGGGTGTTCGTTCCAGAGATGCAGAAAGATACTTGCACATACATAGTGCAGTTTGCCTTAAAAATAGTGGGGACGTGCTCACCCAAAGTTTTCTGCATTTCTCTGGGTTCGATCTTCAGGAATTTCTCCCTTTGGGGGTGCTTTGTTTATTGAATTCAATAGCGCATTACAACAAATACTTGAACTGAGGCTCTGAGTCAAGAGAAATAAGTTTCTCCCAAAATTCTGCCAATACAGGAAAACTCCATTTTCTCAACTTCACTCAAGAAAAGGAAACTAAGTATTGCTACGTTGTCACTATTCTTTCTCATTTTTCTTTCAAGAAACCTGAAAACTCTTAAGTTTGGTTGGTTTTTTTGTTTGTTTTAATGGACACATTTTTCTCTTGACTTACTGACACTTAGTAAGCCAGCCAAGACAGTATTTCTGGCTGTGGCACAATGTCAGCCACACAGCAGTGCACTGAATAGCGATAGTTACTATTTACCTTGAAAGAGAAGTGCACAGCTGGGTAAGTCACCCAAACTGCAGTTTCCATAAGTAATAGGAGTTTAGGTGAAGTTTCATTTTTTTTTACTAATATCGAAGGTGACTAACCAGCTAAAAATTAGTCCACAAGTCCAGCACTACTGAGCTGTATTTCCTAGCAGTCAAGGGAAACATCACACTTGTTCCTTCCCCCTTCGATTCACGAAAAGCTCCATCTTAACAACAGGCAGAAAGGCCAAAGTGACCAAATGCAGTATCCCGGAGAAGTGGGACTCTCAGAAAGCAGCAAGGCCTTTTATTAGATGAAGGTATCTGTGGGAAGGGAGGGGGCAGAGAACACTTCCCAGCATCAAGCCCTCGCCGGCTCCGAAACAAACGCTAAATCATGTCCACGGGCAGCTGCAGTTTGTTTTCCATGTGGTTGGGTATATGGAAAGGCAGCTGGGCTGATGGCAGAGCCTCCCTGGGAAATGCACCCAGAGCTTTTGCTTGGGGCAGGATGGACTGTGAAGGTCATGCCTCCCACTATTTGCTACACCTGACTGCATGCAAAAAGAGCACCTCAGTATCTAACAGCGTTTATGAATCATCTGATCAACCGAACTATGTGGCAAGAAAATGTAACACTTCTAACGCAGTTTAGAAAGAGAAATTAGTGTGTTGAAAAGCAGGAGATAAAAAAGGTAGGAATATCACCTTCTCCAAATGGGAATTAAAATGTTCTTCTGCTTAAAACAATTAAGCACTAATTTATTGTCTAAGTAAAAAATGCTCATCATTATGATGATGAAAACTGGCAGCTAAAGCTTGGGAGGGAGGGGGATATTAAAGATAAATCACACAGCACCATCGTTAGACATCAGTGAAAATGAAAAACGAGACCTGAAACTTCAAAGCACAGAATAACCACATAAGGAAACAAGGGAGAGAGGCATGACTGATAGAAACCAGACTACACCGAGAGGTACGCCGGGGCAGACTACTGCTGTTTTCTGAATGTCATTTCAAAAATTAACATAGTGGCATAGTCAAGCTTTGACGTGCTGTACGGCTTCCAGCCAGAGGTGCTGAAATTCAGGATCGGTGCATCACTGGTTTAGCACCGGCCACCAGCTTCAGAAGCAGCCAGTGCTGGAGACAGCAGAGGTCAGGTCCCCACAAACCAGGCTGCTTGCAGAGCCCTAGACACCCACTCTGAACCCACCCCTGGGCCCCCCCTCTCTGAGCCAGCGTCACTGACCCTAAGGCAGCAGGGGTTACGCGCTACCTTCTGCGGTGAGCCCTGCCAATCCCACACCCAACCAGGCAACTCTGGCCATCACTTCTGGGATGCAGGACTATACCAGCCATCCTCTCAAGTTTCTCATCATCAAAACAGCTGGAAAACTTCTTTTCCCCCTTAAAACTCATGCTCGTTGAAAACCAGAGAGCTGACCAATACTTCAAGTGTCGCAAATTCTCGCCGCAGCACCTGCACGGGGCAAGAGCACCAAAGTCAAAACAGAGGCCAAGAAGCAAGAGCAGTACCACCGGCCTCGTCACGACACGCCATCGCTTTGCTGATGCGGGCCGTGCCTACGGAGCATCCTTAGGCGGCAAAGTGCCGCTGTGGTTCACTGCTACCCAGTGAAGATCCCGTGAAGTAAGAAACAACACACAAAGTGTGTGCTAACCATTTCCCTTCACTCAAACAGTGCAAAGAATCAGATCAAAGACCAGAAGCTGCTCAAAATAACATTAGGAGAGTAGTTAGGAGAGCAGGATGCCCCACGTGAGAAGACGAATCTGTGTTTTATTCCCAAAAACACATCTCTTGAACAAGGCACCAGAGGTATATTGCCAACATAATTCAGAGGCTGGAAACAGGCAATTTCGCTTTCTGAGGAAACATCTCCAGTGGCATTCGGGACCACCAGAAGAATGTCCACCAGCCTTGCACTTAGCTATGAAGTGCTGCTTGGCCAAGGAGGAGTGCAACTGTACCCTGGTGTTTTAAGACTTGCCTTGTTTATAAGCTCTTTCTTCAGTAACTAGAGAACTTGCCTTACACAAGGCAGCCTGCAATTACAAGAAGACTCCCTGAAAACAGCCCCTCCTCTCCCCACCAGCCCACCCTTCAGCAACCTGCTCCCAGCACCAGCCACAGGAGCCGGACACAGGCACAGCCCCCCCAGCCTTCCCAGGGTTCGGCCGCCTGTCCGGTTTTCACCTCCTCCCGCTGAAGCCGACGCCTGACATCGCCCTGGCAGAGGGCAGCTGAGTGCCGAGCCACGTCTGTGTGGTGCACTTACCTCTGTGAACATGTCTTACTGCCTTCCTACATGGCAGGAGAGATTTCCTGTTTTCATACATTCCCTTGTCAGCCCTAATCAGTGTCAATAAGTTATGGTGTCTTTTGTGCTGGCGGCTCAGCCCTGACAGGAAAGAACTTTTAATCTCTTCCCTCGCACCGAGCCATGAGAAGCTGCAAGCGCTCCCAGGCATAACTCCCTTGGCTCCTCTCCGAAAAACGCTCTCTCAAGCACACGGTTGCTTAGCAATATTTGCCTTCCCCCTGCACAGTTCAAACTGGCAACATCTGTCCCTTTGGCATTTTCCACTTGTACAAGAAATGGTGCGGGGAGTTTCAAAAACCTACAAACAGGTTGGTGGAGGACGTTTTGCAGGAGCTGTGAGAGCTGCTTCGGCATTTTATCGCTGGTTTATTTCCAGCCTCGATAAAACGGGTGGCTTCTTCCAAATAAGAGGCACACAAGGGAAAAAAGTCACATCCAGTGGGACTCACCTGTTAAATACAAGTAGCTTTTTCTGTTTACAACATTCCACCTGCATGCTATGGCTTGGTTTACAAGAAAAATCCAAACCACAGCACTGCCATATAATTTCCCCATCCACTGGGACCGACTTTTCTCCTAAGATGTTGCATGCACATCAAGCGAGAGAAAACAAAGGGAAGCCGAAACCTGTTTATGTAGTTAAGAGACAGACAACAGCTGAACGCAATCCTGACCCGCTCTCTCAAACCCTCCAACTGCCTGTGTCTGTGAAACCATCCCAAGGAACAGTGACCAGGGCCAGTGGCTCTGGATGTACCTGCAATACAGCTGCTATAGCAAAGCAGGGAAAAAGAAATGAAATTAAAGTAAGAGCATAAAAGGTAACAACTGTTTTCACTTCTGAGAGCCGAAAAGGGCCATGGAAAAGACTCAAGTAAAAGGATACATCTTTGGACACTTGGTATTACCAGCAGCAGCAGAGAATCCTTTAGTTAAGCTTTCTCTGGCTGCAATTCATTCCAGCTCACACCACAATGCCTAAGGGTTACAAGAAAGGCCTTGGAGCACACAGTTGTGGATATTTACATTCAGGTTGTTAGGGATGTTGACTGAGAATTATGATGTAGCTCAGTTTCAGCCATTATAGTGAAGTTGAGGGGTTTTATTGTTGTCGTGTGGTTGTGGTTTTCTGGTTTTTAATTTTTCTTATACAAAACAGAGTCAGATAAAGTAAGATGGTGCTGATCAGACTAAGTGCTATTACAACAAGCCTGAGTATTAAAGTATTGTTATATATACACATGTGAAGAAACTATAAAGAAGGTTTTGTCAAGTGATTTAAAAAATGTTATTAAAACACCTAATCCTCCAAGAAACACATATAATCCATCCTCTTACAAAGACGCAGCTGAACACTGCTAATGTCCTCCCAAGGCGCCCAGTAAGGGGATCGTGGTACAATCAAAGTTCAGTTTCTTCTAAGCAAATGACTCGTGTCGAGCTTGAGAGGGAGTGCCACCCCAGCTCCAGGCATTTTATGCCACAATATAAACCCCAGTGGCAAACTCCATCCTGACTGGTAGGAAGGCTGATGAATGGCCAGCTAACTGCGTAATGTGAAAAGGTGACATATATACTTTAATCTAAAAATCAAACCAAAACAACTTTAGGAACTGCTACCACATTCAACCTCCTTGGTCTTGCACACTGCATCCTTCCCACTGCACCCTGGCTTGGTACAGACAGAAAGGGGTAGGAGAGAAGACACTGGGAAAACCCAGTGCAACGTAAATGCAGGAGGACAGAAGGAAAAGAGGAGAAGGAACTGTGATTGGTGGTCTCCAATGAGCAGTTTATCCTATTTTTTTACCTGTTACATTTTACTTTAGCAGAGAGTAAGATAGCACAGCTTTGAGGCTCCACTGAAGCCTGCAGTTTTCCATAAATGCTTCCAAAATACACCCCAGCCAATGCAGTTGGGTTGCAGAGAACTGATGCCTTAAGTGAGCTGTGCCCAGGACACAAAAATTTTCTACTTCAGACTCCAAAGGAATTCTTAAATAATCATTTCCAAACAAACCTTAGACATCTGTCACACTTAAACAGCCATCAGCTCAGAAATGAAGCTGCTGCTCAGCTTTTCATTTTAAAATGCTTATCACCCCAGGCTAAAAGAAAACTGTCGGTGCTGCCTAACATCAAGTGCAACACGGATTTTCAAAGAGTGTGGGCTTGTGGTTTTGGGGTGGTTTTGGCCTCCCCCCGAATTACATCTAAAATTTAAGAAAACCCAACCAAACAAAAAACCACTTTTATACCTTTTACAATCAAAAGCCTTACAGCTGCAGGACAATGGGAGTCTGGAGACCCGGCAGAGAAATAGTTGAGGCCACCAGTCGCCTCCTCCTCAGAGATAAAGGCCTGGCTTCTTTTTTGAAACTGGCTGCGATGAGCTGTCAGTGGCTGTGTTTTGTTTTGAGCTCATTAGCATGCATGTCGCCTGCCACCTCTCCCAGCCTTCAGTGCTTGCTTTGAAGTTGCCTAGTTGGAAGGTTGGGCCGTCATCTGCTCTTAGCCTACTCCTCAGGCCCTCCAGATCACTTCTCTTGCTTATCAGCCACAATGCTGGACAGGAACAATTGTTACATTAGCAGTATGAAACGCCTCTGGCAACGTTCCTGCTGCTAATCGCAACCTCCTTGAATGCTACTCACCACGTGCACCTACCCACAAGGAGCCCAACCTGGCTTTCACTTGCTGTTTCCTCCCTGCACCAGGTGCACAGGCTTTTCTGAAGGACTAAACCAGACGCCACAGAACTTCAAACTAAGCACAGGTTGTGGACAAGCTCTGCAAGTTCGATTTGGTTTCGTTTAGCAAATTACAGCAGGTACAAATTCACAGAGCTGGCACCAAACAGTCAGGGCTTGGAAGAGAGTTAGGAAACCCAAGGGGTCCAGCAAAACCCTCTCACTGATTTTCCATGCTTGCTCAGAAGCCAGACACTCATTACTGCTGCCCTGCATTTCAGGAATACTAACCTGATGAGCACTCAGGTGAAACGCGAGTATGTGTGCCATGTAGATGTTTTGCCATTTGCTGTATTAGACAGGCGGCGCTTTACAGAGCAGCACTTGCTGGTTTTTCCCTCACTTCCAACTGTCCCTTCTTGCTTGACCTACCAGAGCCCACTGCTAACACCGTGCTTTGGAGACAGGGTTATCAGTATCACTTTGGTGCCTTCTCAGCATTGCTACATCTGGATGTTTCCACACAAGTTCATTCACCTACCTTCACAAAACCTGTATGTGTTAGTCCTGACTCATACCCACAACTGCAGAAAATTCATTTTACTCATTAACACACACAGGCACAAAATGGGTTACTACAAGAAAAAAAAGTAGCTGTTTACATAAACAGTGTTTAACAAGCACCAATTTTGTTCTGCACAGCAATGGTAACTAGCAATAGAAGTGCTCTTAAGTCCTCCTTAAACTGAGCTTGTTGGCTCCTAACTTTGCTAGCTGCAGAAGACCACAGGTTTTCTTTTGTTGTGGTGGTGTTGGTGTGTTTTTTTTTTTTTTTTGGTCTTTCCTCCCCCCCTTTTAAACACAGAACTCTCTACAGTTGCCAATGAGAAAGGCAAGAGTCTAAATGCTGTGCTGGAATCTTCACCGATTCCAGTAAGGATGGCTGATCACAAGCTCTTCACAGGAAGAACAACAACCTAAAAAGCCTCAACAAAAAAACTTCCCAGTGATTAATGTGCTATGGCAGCTCGTTTAAGCCAGAGTTTCTCTCAGCAGTCTGGACGAGACACGGACTTCTGAGTCATCTGGAAAGATGCAGTGCAGTTTATGGAAATTCTTGACTGACCTTATCTATCCTGCTCTTGCTCTCTACAGGATTCATAAATCCCGGTCTAACTGCTCTTTCTCAGTCTCCCACTGCTTTGCACAGTGATGGATTAAGCAAACGAATTTGGACGAGCGTTCTGCAACTGCACCCAGAGACACCCTATGGAGAGAAGTCAGGTTTGGCATAAGCCAAAGAGCTAAGACCATCCATACCTGACGGGAGCAGCTGCAAGGACTCAACCGCACTCTCAGCAACGCTGTTCCTTGGCACTCCCTCCTTCCCCTCCTCACCACACTCCAGGCAGATCCAGGACCCCTGTTCCTTTCTTCACACTGATACTCCCTAGTTGGGCTTCTAAGCAGCAAGAACGCTACTTGCTTCTGGTGGTGTGATGGCTGAACATAGCACTATGCATTCTTTGGTGTGTTTGCACTATGCATTCTTTGGTGTGTTTTTACTTTTTGTTTTAAACAATTCCCCTATTATTTGGTATTCTGCATAAAAGCCAAGCCCAGACCTTGGAGCCAAGCGAATGAGCAAGCATCTCAGACTTGCAAAGCCTTGCAGCCAAGAGCTGGCAATTGAACACTGGACCCGAGTGTAACTTCTCCGAGCATCAAAGGAGAAGATGAACAAGAGAACTTCTGACTTCTGCAGTCCGACACACAAACCTTGAACATCAGAGTCTGGTTAAACTGAAATAACAATACAAGATGTCCTTTTGGCTTTTGAACCAACCACCTGCTCCTCACCCCACATGCCCTCACCCTCCAGCTCTTCCAGAGCACTCTTTGTTCCGAGGACTATAAGCAAACATTAAAAATCTCGTAGAAACAATTGTCATTCGTGTTTGATCTGCTTCTTTAGCAGTCACATACCCACAACGACAAATTTACACAATGCTTGTGGTGAAGCACAGAAACCCTTCTCCAATCACTTAAGGCACTTACGACTGTGGAAAGGGCAGCAGAAGAGACACAAAAGTAACATCTTGTTAACTCTCTTGGGGCAAAGCAGAGGGAAAAAAAAGAATCAAAAAAAAGGAATACAAAGGGGAAAGGGGAAAAAAGCCCAATATCCCTTCTATTCAGTAAATAATAAATGTAAGGTTGGTAGAACGACACTAGTAGCTCAATGCTAAATACTCTGTATTCATTCAGTAAGGCCTAATGACAGTGCTTTATACATATTTTAAGATGTTTGTTTTTAAAGGACAGAGGATTAAAGCAATATATTTCTTTCTAGTTTACAGGGTTCACCTGTCTGACTCCTGTTAGCAGAAAAGCTCAGTTGCCATGGAGAGAAGTCAGTGAAAAATTGTTTATCTAGAATGGACTTTATTTTTATCATCCAAACTTCTATCTAGGTAACTAGTTACTACCATATACTACCTACGACAAAACCAGCACAGCAACCATCATGTTTTAACACGGTGACCATTCATAAACATTTACTGAGCTGAACAGAGCTGGATGACAGCAATCCCACTTGGAACACAGAGTTCTTTGTGTGTACCCTCTGCTTCAAGGACAATACAGGGCTACCAAAAAGATTTAACAGTCTGCACTTCTTCATTGCTTACTGTTGCTGCTGTTTTGGTTTTTTAAATTGGTTGCTTCTCAGTTTGTAGGCAAGAGAGGAGAGCTTGATGAGGTCTCGTTAAATGAAATAAAAGGAGCTACTCCCTAACGCTTAGGAAACTGCCAGGAAAACAAAGCCAAATCTTCAGTGAGCATCAAGCGCTATGCACGCTGCAGACACTATGCCCTTAATAATGCTTGAGGATTTATAAACACTCTCTCAAACCAACCTCACTGCTTGTGGGCCCTGCCTTCAAACCAATTCCCTTTAAGACATCGCAGTCTTTGTCAATGGAGGTAATACAGGGGCCTCTGTTGGTGCTGTGGTTCTCCTAAAGGCATGAAAAGACAGAATGGCTTTAAAAGCATCTTTGTTTAGGTGTTGGGGGAAGAGGTAAAACCTGGCACATTAAGAAAAAGGAAACATCTAGGCTTCACCTACGCCATATTTTCAGAGTCTTCTCACACTAAGTTTGGAAAGATGCCTTAAAGACATGGGGATGACGTTTGAAAACGAAGGTTTTTATTTGGGGAAGAGGGTAAAGAGCTGTTCAGTTTCTTTATGTGAATGCAAAGTGAGTCACTGCACAGTTATCCACTGTGGATTAATTCACTCTACAGTGAATCTGCTTGTCTATTCAGACTGGAAGGCTTAACTTGTCAGTGTTGCCATGAACAGAAGCTGTCAATAATGAATTCACAGCTGCAGGTGACACACGCCTTAGAAATTCAGTTAGCCAAAAAACATGTGGTAGAAGAAATGGCTTCCCTAAATGATGTCAAGGGAGATCACAAGAAAAACTGTATTTGGCATGTGGCTGTTCAGTATAACAGGGGTGGAACAGCTTAAATAAAATGTGTAAAACCATAGTCCCAGTCGCTGGGAGGAAAGGGGAAGAAGAGCAGTTTGTGCTAGTCCAGACCGATTCACTGTCAGGGTCACGGGCAGGCAGGAGCCTCTCCGCAGCTCCTGTTTCACCAAAAACCAAAGGGAGCCCTGACCTTTCAGCCCCCTGACTAGCCTTCCCAAGATCCTTTGTTTGGGTGAATCTTTCACTTGCATGCAACACACCGCATGTTTCCTACAAGCAAACCAGCCCTGTTCCCCAGTCACCGCTCTCGTACTGAGCATCCAGCACACAGGGAACATATCCGGATGTGCACCCACACTGCTTCTTCCTCTTCACTCTCCAGGCCTTAGCACTGAAAAGCTGTATCATCAAACACATGTTAATCACTGAAACCAAACAGAAGTACGTAAATGTGATGATGACAACTTGAAACAAGCAGAAAATGAAGTCATGGATTTTTCACTAGAGCTTACAGAGCTATTATGCAAAACGCCTATGCAGAGAAAACAGAGGTCACAGCCTAAAGAAGCCTACCTCAAATGGGGATCATTCAGCATATTCACAAAAGGTTTCATCTGTTGGCTTCGAAATGGACTAAGCATGTAACTAAAACCAGGGGGTTGGTTTGTGCAAAACCGTTTCTTTCATGACCTTCAATTCCTGGTTTATTACATACTTACTCTGCCACAAATCCAGTAGCACTCCTGCACCAGCACAGGTAACACCACTCAGGCTCTGGCAGCTGTAGGATTTTTTGGGCACTTGGATCGAGTCATATGCACAATGGAAAGTGAGAAACAAGCTCCATTCAGCACATAGCATCATAGCTAACACCGCTCTACCTAAAAATCGTATTAAACCAGAGATACACAAGATGACATCAAAGGCACATGGATTGGGAAAATGGGTAAGAAGAAAATAGAAATGGGACCAAGTGAGTTGGGAGAGGACAAGGAAGTCTCATTTCTGAAAATAAGCATGCCCTCTCAAAAAAAACCAAACCAAACCAAACAACCGAGGAGTTTTAAACCCACAAATGCCCTTTATCTTTTTGGCAATGGATAATGAAGAACAACAGGTAATGCAGAAGTAAGGCCTTGCACTCATTTACTTCTCTTCCAGGAGTAAAATATGCAGTCAGGCAAATAATGCAATGCAGACCACAGTGCACTTCTATTTTGAGGTAGGATGTGCAATGCCAATCCTACTTTGAAGCAAATAGTCTCTGAGCATAAAAGTATTTTCGGAACTTCTCAACAGTGTCATTTGCCAGTTTCCTCTCATTTTCCACAAGAAATTGCCTACAGCCATTTGCAGCTGATCAACACCCTTTTTCATGAACAGAAGGCCATGCCCACACTCTCCCTTTCTACTGCAAAGGCAAAATATGATTGGAAAACTATCTCCATGGCTCTCCTCACTCAGCTGCCTTAGGTCAGCACTGTGGGATCCCACACAGAACACAGAAATATTCTCAGTGCTGAAGGATGAGCATGGTAAAGCTGCCAAATGTACCTGTGAACCAAGAACCTTTGAGCCTGGGGGAGGCTGAGCTACAAGGCAGGCAGAATCTGTGTGCTGGTCCCTTAGCAAAGCCAAAACAAGGGGCTTCCAAGGGCACAACAGAGAAGAGCGTGGATTTACTGAACACCACACGTACAACACCACTGCTCCTCCTCTCCCACTGCTTCACCACTGTGAGCTTCGAGACGCTTTAACGTACCGCACACGTCTGAGGAATCCAAGGCTTCTGCCTCCATCCCATGTGACCAATCAGGTAGGAGGCCTTGGGGTCCGCAAAAACATATGGAGTGCAACAAGGAATCAAAGTAATTATAAAGGAAAGAACCACTTGTTAAGCACCTGGTAAAGAAATGCATTCCAGCCATCCTCTTCCCCTAAAGTTTCCCAAAGTCTCCCGAACAACACACCTGCTCCTTGTGAAGCCACCAGACTTTACAGCAGGGCCCAAACATGGGCAAGAGATTCTTCCGGAATCTTCAAAAAAGTCTTTGCAACCATCCTGACCACTGCCCTTTTTCTCTCAAGTGAGAGCTAGAGCAGACTAGTACAACCCTGCTCAACTGCACCAGTCTCTACCATATACTGCGTAGGATCTCCAACCAACTCAAGATGCAGGGAGAACTGTACAGAAAATCCCATATTCTCCAAAGTTTTCTTCCCTCTGGCAAGGAGGCCACTTAAGTAGTACCAGAGCAACAGCATTATCTTCTGAACTGCACTTGCTAATCTGCAATACCCTGCACGCAACCTTGCTGCCATCACTCAGGATTTCTCAACCAGGAAAAGAAAAATCCGTGAAAATAACCGAAAGAGCAGAAAGAAAGATAAAAGAGCACCCGAAGACAGAAATCTAACTGCAGATTGAAACGTTAGATTCTAACTGAAGATTGACATCCAAGCCCCAAAACGTTATCTGTTTTTGAATGGGTGGCAAATGAAGAAGCTAGTGTTTTCACTCTCCAGAAAATAATCCATACTGGGAAGAAGCTG
>NW_010263545.1:27130-34261 GCF_000690775.1 Eurypyga helias | reverse complement strand
ATGAATAACCAAAGACTTACATGATTTACCAACACATTTTGGTCTTTGGCCCAACTGCCACCTCTTCACTGCAGGAGCTGCAGCTTCTCATCCCACGTCTTTTGCAACAAGACTCTTAGCCCTTGGCAGAGAAAGGACAAGCGCAGTGACTAAATAAAGGTATGCTCCAGCTTGCTGCCCGGGCTGCCTTCTGCTGATAAGCACACACACAGATTTCTGCTCTTTTTGCTCATACAGTTGGGACAAGAAAGAAGGTATCTTCTTTGTCCAAATGCAAATTTTTACAGGACTTTTAGGATCTTGCTTATCATTGAGAATTCCATCTCTGGACTAAATTTACTTAACCCTTCAGAACTTGCTCAAAAGGCACCTGATGAAGCGTGAGACAGAGTGACGTCACGCTTCCCAAGGAAGCTAGGCTAAATCCAACCAGCAGAAATCTCCAGGATGTTTTTTCCTTCACATTAGTACTTTCCTGAGGGTCTACAGTGAGATGTTACAAACTCACTTAGGAGAAACCCTGTGGTGTTTGCAGTTACTTATCAGTAAGCCCCAAAAGCCCCCAAACCTTCAACCTACCAGCTGATGCAGAACTCACCGCAGTGTCAGCTGTCCCAATACTCAGTGAGGATTTGGGGCCTCTACCCACCCCCCCCAGCACTCTGGCTGAGTACTGACACTCTGCATCGACCAACTGCAAGTGCATTACCACTTGACCTTTTCAGCGTATCATCTCCCCCTCCTCCTTTGCAGGCAAAACAAAGATCATAGCAACAGAAACAGTCTCTCCAACCATAAAACCTTCTGCAGCCTGAGAAACCCACAGAATCCTAGCTAGCACTGCATTTTCACCATCCAAACAGGTATCTCATGCAGGTCAGCAAAAACCAACCTCAAAACGCACCTTCTAAACACAGTAACACATGCACAGCCATCACCGCTTCTGGTAGTCTCTGCCCTTCCATGACCTCTCCTCCCACAGCTGAACTGAGCCTGCCGGCAACAGAGCCCCCCTCCCAATTGCACTCACCTCTACAGGCTCAGAAGGAATTTCCAATTTGGATAGCTTGGCTTTGACATTCACCTTCAAATCTGAGATTTTTTCATAGGATTCATCGTGGTATTCCTCCAGAAGTGGTTTGAGCTCCGGTGAGTCCACTGGTGCCTGATCTTGGCCATCCATTGGTCGGACATAGGCAGTTGGTTTCTGCTGCATTGCATTGGGTTTTGATGGCAAAGAGGGGTGGGAAGTCTGAGAGGAAGGCTGAGTGGTGTTGGTCAGGTTAATGGCTGAGCTGTCCTGGCTTTCCTTCTCCTGTGACCCTGTGACTAGGTCCCGAGATGATTTTGTTTGACTGTAGGTCAGCCCATGACTTTTGCTGCTGTTGTGTGACCTGGAATCAGCATGCTGGCTGGAATGTAGAGGTGACAGTGGAGAAGCCAAAGATGACAGCAATGGAGAAAGCCTCAAAAGGGAGGCTGGCAGTTCATTAGCACAACCTTCACCACCCACACACTGGTCACTTCCCTTGTGGTGAAAACCTGCATGACTTTCCTGGCCACCACGATTGCGTTCTTGCCCTTGGCTCCGATCGCTGGATACACCGTGACTCTTGGTGTGCAAGTCTGAAGCTGGTTCTGCTCTTGATTGTGCCTTTTGGTAGTGAATGGAGTGGCCTGGAGGGGGAGTAGCTATAACTGTAGGTCCCATGGGTGGATGGCAGGTTGTGTGGTGGAATGAAGGTGGCAATGTATGGCTGGCCTTTTGATGGAAGTACGGGTGATAAGGCTTTCCTTGTGGCATCAGAGGAACAACACTTTTTGGAACCCCTATAAGATTCTGATTGGATCCGTTGTTGAAGAACTCCTTGACCTCCTCATATTTGCCCAGCATGTTCTGAATTCGGCTTGACAACTCATCTTCTTTATTAGTCTGCAACAGAAGAGCGAGGGGAAAATTTAAAAAGCATGGCCTCCCCATCCCAACAGATCCAGCTCAAGAAGAGACATTCTTCAGGATCATCTTTTAATCACCGTGCATCACCACATGTGATGTTACACAAGCTCATCTCAATCCTGCGTGCAGTCTCTCCAAAGCAAGTGGGACTGCCCAAGCCAGCATTAGTTCTGAGCCAAGATTGCAGGTGTGCCTGTAGACTTCAGGGACACAGACATCAGACCAGTTTGTTTCAACCACAGCTGCAGACAGGCAGCCATACTGCTCTTCAGCACTTTCCCTCAAACTCCCAGACTACAGGAAGCCCCCAAATCAATCTGCCCAACCTGAAGTCCGTGCTGTGCTTAGACCACCTTCAGAGCTTGAGGCACATAATCTGATGAATTTAGGTCAAGCAGACTGGAAGATGCTGTGTTTGTACGTATCATGCTCGAGTCTATACTGTATGCAGAGGCCACAGCTCTCCTCTACCACCCCCAACCCTCCTTCCTCATCTCCCTCCACCACACACTCCCCTGCCATTACCTTGTAGGGTTCTGCAAAGAGGGGAATCCCCTCAGGTAACTTGTCTTTCTCCTGCAGAGTCTCCTGATTCCGCCTCTCTCTCTCTTGAATACGCAGCAAGTTTCTGTCCTCGTACAAGTTTTAGGAATGAGAGAAAAGAAAAGGTGGTGAACACTTCACACCAGTGTTATCAACAAATATTTACTTTATGCAGCAATGTGGTTTTCAGACAATGGTATATGTCCATCATGAAAACAATTTTGAACTCTACAGGGTGGTTATAGCTGCCAAATCAGTTATGTCAAATATTTTCTGTACTGCATAGTAGTAATGTAATATACAAGGTTTAGCATGCATCCTTCTCCATGCTTCCTAGTCCTGATACCATACATCAAAAAGGATGGGAAGGGAAAAAATATCCATCCATTTAATGTGAAACAAACTGAGGAAGTCGTCAACACGGGTGATAAGCACATGAGCTCGCAAATCCAGCTGCAATGATCAAAGAAAACTGCCATTCTTGTTCTCCCCAGACTTCCGCCCCAACTCTTCACCCGAGAGTAAGCCAGAACCCACTACTTTGAAAGTGCTGTCACTTACCACTGTCCGTAAACAGGCTTGAGAACTTTCTACTTTAAATGGCCATTTGGAAAGCTGCTCACCTGGCAAACCAGGCAGTTGCATTTAAAGCAATCACAGAAATGTATTTAAAGAGAAGGTCTCAGACATTTGGAACACACCAGGTCGAATCCCCTTGTCCCTCCTCAACCACACAGGCATGCCCTCAATTCCACCATCTCCAGATCAAAACAGCAATAAAGCTGTGTCACATGCACAGCAGGATGACTTCATGGAAAACCACATCCTTTAAACTACACCTCCTCTGAGAAATCCTACTGCAAAATAAGGTAATCTATTGCTCTGTTTATGGACATTTTGGAAGAAAAAGCATGCAGACATAGTATGCGGATGCAGGTTTTTCTCTCCTCTCCTCTTTCTACTCCACTCCACAGTCTACCACATACATCCAATTCCTGTATTATTCTTAGGGCACTCAACTTCCCAAAAGTCCCAGTTTGGAAGGGAAGAGCCTTGTCTTCCCCACCAGTGACATTTTCTCAAATACCATACCAATAATCATCTACTGAAAATTTAATCATCCCTGAAGAAGAGGGAGGAGACTGGCTTTGCTCTAACAGTTAACCAAGAGGTCTGACTACTGCCGAGGCAGTTTCCTGACTCAATGTGAGCTCTGGAAAACGACGCTGTCTGATGGCAAATTTCCATATATGGAACAGCAGTAAGGATGTACTAGTGCCACTAAGACAGAAAAACATATTCAGGGATTAGACTCTGCACATTTAAAATAGTTTCCAACTTTGTTAGTGCTGTACTGTTTCCAAACATAGCAAAACAGAAGTTTCCAGTAAGCGCTGTGTACCCCACTTCTGCAAACAATTTTAAAAATTAAGAGGAGAGGAATCACAGGATCACTAATTCAGTAAATATACACAATCCTTGTATTACAAACAACATATAATAGAAGCATTTCCTCTGTGCATCTGGTGTCATTTTGCATGTGAGCTATTTTGTATCTATAATCAGTTAATTGGTCACTTGCCCTGTGTGTGCCAGGAGAGCTTTGTGCAGCCAAATATAGGAGATGCCAGCTGCAGAAATAAAAAATGAGGAGTAATTCTAAGGCCAACCAGAAGCAATCTTGGCTACATCTACTACTTCAAATCGTATGCGTGCAAATGATTTTTTTAACTGAACGCATTTCAAGTAGACAGCAGTTTCTAAACATCTGTTCAACTTATCTGGAAAATTTTTACTGAATGAAACACTATTTTCCAAACATTCCAGGAAGTAAAAATTATTCTGTAAATATCCTTTATATAAACATCAAAAGAACTCCATTAACAGCAAGCATGAAAAAACCCCACAGAAGATGGGTTTTACAGCTAAGACACTGGATTTTAGCATAAAGGAGACCTCCAAAACCTCTTCTTCACCAATCTGTGACTCCATGGCCCAGATCCTTTTTTTGGAGTGATGGGCACGATTTAACCTGGATCAATCAGCTCCTCTTCTCCCACCAGCATCCAGTTCATTTCTCCTGTGGCTGCAGAAGCACTCAAGCACACTCGGTGGGAAAGGCAAAGGCAAAACCACTGCCCTTGGTGGCAGTCCTCGCTTCGTGCCATTTCCCAGCCTCTCTCCTCTGCAGTCGGTACCTTCCCTTAACAAATTATACAACTTTCTTGCAAGGAGCTCTTCTATTGCTATGTGCTCAGACTAATGAAGACTCTTACTGCAACCAGGTGCTCAGCCTCAGCTCCCTCCCACCCACCTTCACTTTTGAAGCTACCACCAAGTACGTTTTTGAGCCTAACAACAGTACTCGGTGCAATGCTCGAAGTACAAACGGGCTATTTTAAGTTAGTTTTAAGTCCTCCTCCTTGAGCATCAGCTGTTTTCACAGTCATGTTTTCCTCTGTTAGTTCTTCAGAGATAATTTTCACCATTCGACAGACAGACGGACACACAGGAAATTAAAAGACACAAAAGGGATCTGCTTTTTACAAGGGTGACAACTGTGCTAAAGAGAGCGAAGGTTCTTCTCCCACTTCATGTCTTTTGATACACATACACATTTTGGTCTGCACAATGCTGCTGACACCTCAGCCCACCCTGTTACTATTTCTGTCTTGAGCACTACCACGAATGCCAAGCACTCAGACCTCCACTAAGCTTTTAAATACAACTGCAACATTACATACACATATTTGTTTTTGTTTATTTTCTCCTTAGTACTTATTAAATTACTCATGGCGTTGGCTGGAGTACACAGATATTGTTGTGCTAGCTTTCCTCAAAATAGATTTTGCTACTGCACTTCACAGATTGTTGCAGCACACTTCAGATCCAGGCCTCCCGGAGACAAGTTGTTGGGCTGGCATAGCTCTCTGCTGAAGCCTAAGGTAAGTAATGAAAGCAGTATGAAGTCCTCACCTTAACAATGCATAAGGACAAAAGCCACAGCCAATCCATCTTTTTTATAAACAGTTCATTTCAAAATGGGACAATCTCATTTTATCTTCCCAGGTAAGAGATTGTTTGCCTCTTGCAGAGGGGACAGAGAAAGGCACAAAAGCCACAAGGTCAAACACAAGTCTCTTGGGGAACACTGTCAAGACCAAAAGAGTAACTTCGCTTCTAACAGACCCATTCCCAACCTCCCTTACCTTTCCAAAACTCTAATGTCACTACTAGAGCATACCACATCACTTTATAATCTGCATTATTATTATTATTTAGTAAGACACATGCAATAGTATTTGACTACTTGAGATCTTTCAAGGTTAAATACTGTAGTAGTGGCCATTCCTATAAAGCCCTGAGGACTTAGCCTCTGTACACTGCTGGAGTCAAGCATCCTATCTGGTAATGACTTTACTACCTCCTGTTCGTCTAGCTTTCAACAGTAGTCTAAAATTTGCTCCCCAGTCAGTTCCTTCACATAAGATTTATTAGCACAGAGATAATGTAGATCAACTTTCTTAAACAAAAAATACACACAATACTTCAGATGGATCCCGTTAACAAGCTGGGTGTCATTTCCACATGCCAGGTGGCTGATGTGGGGATCCACATGTTCACGTGTGGTCTCCCTTTGTATGATAAACCTATACAGAACATGACATATTAACAGGTTTTTTTTCGCCCTATGGTTGCTACATAAAAAGGGCAGGAGCTGTAACCTATTCACATTATTATTCCTGCAGGAAAATACAAACCAGCATGCCACTATCAGCAGTAAACCAAGACTGAAAAGCATTAGTGATGATCCACAGATTTCAGTATAACCAGTGGATATCCCCCTGGCTGGAAGAGCACTAAGAGGTTGTATCACTCCACAGAAACAAAATAGTGGAAATTCTGACCAAGAAGGTTTGTGGCCAAAGCCCACTGAAATCGGCAAAAAAATTCTTATCAGTTTCAACAGACTTGGTGTTGGGCAATGAGAGTGCATTCTTCAGTCATTCAAAACAGGCCTGACCTTGGGCACACATGAGCAAACCTCTGGCAAAACGAAGAGAAGTCATCATTTGGACACTACACCAGCTCACAAGGTTCAGCGTCTGTACCTTGAAAAAACATCACCAAAAAAAACCCAAACAAAACAAACAAAAAGCAAACAAACACCCAAATAAAAATCACCACACAAAACCCCATCACAAAAAAAACCCCAAACAACCCTCAAATAGTAAAAGTTTAAGTTCATAAGCCAAAGCATTAGCATAATATTACTAATATATTTCATCCTCTTTACCACAAACTTTCTTAATAATTAAGACACAACAACATGTATGCGCACACATATGCAAAAGCAAAAATTAACTGGAAAGGAGGCAAGCAGAACACCAGTCTGACATGCTGGAAGAACTGGGGAAAACCTTGTGGGCTATTTTTATTTGTTCTCCCAGGATAAAATCTGCTGTCAGAGATGGTCCATCAAGGTTCCTGTTTTACATTATGCCTTGCTGTAAACGTCTCACTAGATCTTAACTTAGAGAAAGGGAAGTCCAAAACTTGCAACTAGTTTAAGAAACCAGCAGCAGCAATAAAATTAGTAAAAAAAAAAAACAAACCCCAACAGCAACACT
>NW_010263545.1:16746-27093 GCF_000690775.1 Eurypyga helias | reverse complement strand
CCCCCCAGTTACGTATTATGACCCTGGAAATTGTTTTCTACTGAAACACTGTGGTACGTCCATGTGTGTTACAGATACACTTCTATTTCTAGGCTGGCAAGCATCCAAATTCAGAGCAATTAAGAGGTTTTACTCAGAGGTTCTGATTACATTCAAAAAAAGGAGAACCCTAAACAACTGTAACTTGCATTTCTTGCAACAATAATATTTACAGTGAGAAGTAGCTATCTTTCCTATATGTATCCCAACACCGAACATAAAACATCTTACATGCCCCTGGCTGCAAAAATCAGCAGCTGTAATACCTCTAAAGGCCTTTTCTTTACTTGAACCTTCTTTGACCCCAAGCTCTCTTCCCAGCAATAAATTCTTTTTAAAGAGTGTGTGAACAGAAAGAGAGGAGGGACAGAGAGGAGGCGAAAGGACACCACCTTTTTGCCATAACACCAGCTCCTGCAGGTTTAAGAGACAGCGAGCATGCCTGTTCCTGGCGTACACGGGTGCTCCCACATGTACAGGTCTGCTGGGCGCTGCTCAGTGAGGTCAGTCACGCGTTGTTATTACCGCCGATCTCGCCGGGCTGTCATGGTGACTAGTGGCCCAGGCAGCTGGCCACACACAGCTGAGTGCCCGTTCAGCCAGGCAAGGGGGTCATCCCCCTCCATTTTGCTGTTCAGATTTGTCATCTACCCTCTGCCTCCCTCTCTGAAATGGATCAAACCAGTTTTCATTCCAAGTTTTCTTCCAACTACAGTGCACAGAAGGAGGCAGTTTTAAAAGCCGAAGGATAAGGGAATAAACACTGAGTAGCTACTTATTTGGTCATGCAGTTGAGAACACCAGCTCTCCCTTCTCTAAGTTGCAGACAAGCCCTTAAACCACTGGAAGACAGCAGCTAAAACTCATTTTAATTTGCATATGTTATCACATAGGCATTGAGTTTCCAGGCATGCTGCCTCAGCTCACAATGAGGGGCTTTTGTTTGAAAATAAGTCGTATTGCACTAGATGGCATTCCTAATTCAGAGCAGAAGGGCCTGCTGTCTACTGAAATGTCCACTCCTTTGAAATATAAGCCTGTAGTTACCCTAGCCCAAACATCTGTGGAGACACTGTTTCTGCTCACCATTAGCCTGGCCATGAAGGGTATTTGTCAATATGCTCTTTGAAGCTTCTAACAGCCCGGGCTAGGTCGTACCTCGTAACACTGCACAGTTTCCCCAGACCCAGTGCCTGGGAGCCCAGCAGAAAGCTCCAGAGAAGCAGAGTCAGTTCAGTGCCAAGAGAAGAGGAGGTCTCCCTGGCCTGCCAGGCGCCATCAGAGGAGAGCCGTGCAGAGAAGCCACCTGCCAGGCCCCACAGCAAGCTTCCCCTCGTCCACGCACCAACAGAGCCCCAACCTCACTACAGGCAAAGCTGTGGGGTGAACCCCCCTTCAGGCACCTCTCCAGACTAGCAGCCTTGATATTTAATTTTTCTAGAATGGGAAGCCAAAAAAAACTCAAAACCAAAACCACCCTCAAGCTCTTCATACTGATTTGTGGAAACGCTTTGAGAATCTGGACCTCCAGGCCTAGCCCCAGCGAGCCAAGCACGTGGGAGCTGGGGGACTCCACGGTCCCACCCCATCCGTCTTCAGAGGGGAAACAGTTCAAAATTTGGGAGTTAAACAACAGTCCTGCACTCTCTGCAGCAGGCCTACACTTCGCGTGTCGCCAGGAAAAGCAAAACAGCCCGTTATGTTCAGACGGGCAGATGAGACTGAATGTCTGCCCTGAAACATCAGTTCAGTTGTGATCATTTTCAAACATGCTCCACTAGAAGTAAATGCAGGCACAAATCCCCCCCCCACCACCAAAAAACTGAAATCGTGCTTCGCTATACACTGAAACAGTAAACTACTCCTAGGCTCAAAGCAGCCCACGCTGGAGAAGGCAGCCCACTGGCTCCAGTAACAAGCGGCTGGGCTCAGCAAGTTCAGCAAAGCATCACCCTGACCCATGACATCATCCAGGCTGGGTCTGTAACAGAAACCATGTAAATACCAACGTGCTCTGAAGCCACTCAGTGACATGACAATCCTTACGACAACATTTTCAGAAATAGACTGGTGCAGGAAGAAATTCTGCCTCTCCTCCTGTCCTGTGTGTTCTCCAAACGAAAAAGAAATTAAAATAAAAATCTGCTTTAGTTTTAATTGTAATAAGAGCTGTTGCTGGCCCCCGAAAGGAATTATTCCAGCAGCAGGGAAGGAGGTGGAGAAAAGCTAAAAAGCAAACATGCAAACGACACTCACTTCCTTCTGAATGCGCAAAACCTCTTCCTCCGAAACATTAAGAGAGAACATTTCCTTTTAGTACAACTGCAGGAAATCACACATTTATGGAAGCTGTTTTGTCATTAAAATGGACGGACTCTCTTTGATCATGAGCAGCCACTGATGAACATTTCTCAAGATTGAGAGGCATATTCATGTTTAATTTCAAGGCAAGACACATCCTCCCCAAAAAAGACGAAACGGATGGACTATAAACAGCCTCACTGCAGCACCCTGCTCTGCTGCTCTAAAAGTCTCCCATGGAAGAGTGTCCACCAATTTATACAGCCAGGATCACATCTACAAAGATTAAATATGCAGTTTCATTCATCCGCTTGAAAAGAAACACAGATAAACGCTCGGCACAAAGTTACTGAGCATCACAGATGTGCTCAGCTCTCACACTGTATCACTGAAGCAGCTTGCCTGACAATGACAAGCAGATGAAAGGATGACGTTAAAGTTCATACCAAACAGCATCAAAAATGTCTTGTCCCAACCTTTGCTTCCTTTCCTTTATGGAAGCATCGTCAAGTTGTGACTTGCTGGATATTTTAAAGTTCTGTTTCACATCAAATACTATTTCACAGAACATACACAGTTTGAACAGAAACAAATGGTAACTGGAAAACATAAGGCAGAAGCACAACAGATGGTACAGTTAGTCAGTTGTTTTCTGCATCACCATCAAGCAGCTTTGGTACATGCTTTCCAAAAATATGTATCTTCACATCAGAGAAATAGGAGTTGGAATTTTTTTTCATGGTTTTGCTTCCTCTAGCTCCTTCAACTCATCAAGTCTACCCAGCCCTGTTTAGTGACTGTACAATAGCAGCATCAGACCACTGAGCAAGACATCAAGGCCTCACAGCCCATCCATACTTCCATGATGACTCTAAGAAACATCCTGGCAAATACTTTTGAACAAAAATAACATTAAAAAAAAATCCAGTACTGCTGCAAGCTTTCCTTCAAACCATATGGAAAAATTATGCTGAGCACACCTCTTCTTACAATTTAAATACACAGCCCTCCAGGTTACACAACAAAAAATGAAGTGGAGAATGGCTGGGATGTTACAACAGGCAGCAGGGAACTTCCTGTTTGCTTAAGTAGAAGCTAAGTTGGCTTTTGCCAGGGGGGGGAAAAAAAAAAAAAAATCAGCTCTACCTATGTAACATTTAAGCATCTTCTCATTCTGCCCCTTCCACTGTAATCTTTGGGGTTCAAACTCTTACTTATTTGTTCCCGATTGCCGTTGCCAAGTTTAAAAATATATTCATTACTCAGCCTCAAAGCTCAAAGGTTTTTTGCTTCGTTTCGGCATCAATAGGCCTTTCTTCATCAAGCAGTTCCCAGGGGTAAGCCTGAACATTTCCTGAGAAGAGCTAAGCCCCTGCAGCGCTCAGTGACTTTGGCAGGAATTGGCAACTCTCAGATGTTCTTCAAATACGACAAACCCTTCACAAAACTGAGCCTAAAAACCCCAAACCCCCAAATGGCTATGCGCTTAAAAGCACATCCCAGGGTTCAGAGCAGTACTTCGCAGTCTATGGTCTACAAACCACTGATGGCTCTAAAGAGGAAAAAGATTTGTGAAACGATGCAAATAATAGAAGCAACAATCTCTTCTTACCTCCTCAAAAAAGGCAAACAAATGAAAGGTTTGCCACTGGGATTTTCCCTCACATGAAATGTTTAAAATCTAACTTTAAATTTATTTGTAAGTAAAAGCCATTATAGCAATATGACACTAGACAGCCCTTGGATATTTTCAGAAAAGGCGTGGCACTCTCCAGCCAAAAATGCTTCCAGTAGGGGTGCTCCAAGCTGCACTGCTCCCCTAAGCAGCAGGGCATCCTACTCCTCCTCCCCTCCAGGGTTCTGCGAGCAGAGAGATTGCAAGAGGCAGTAAGGCCTGGTGATGAATATGTAACACAAACGACCCCCTCCCATAGTGGTAAACCCTCCAAAGACCAGAATACAGCACGCAGTCAGAGCCTGTTAGAAATATGCTCCCAACAAAAAGCAGGAACTCATGCTGAAGACCAGGCTCACTTAGCAGCCACATACAGCAGAAGCTTAGAAAATTTGGAAAAAAAACCGTGACAATTAATTTGGTTTATGCAATCTTCACTTAGTTGTCTCCAACAGCACGTAACTACGCTGCCGCAGTTGAAGCACCTGAACAAACCAAGAGGCAGTCTCTTTACTCATGATGCCGCAGAAATGAAGTCTCTAAAGAAACCCAGGCTTCCAACCTCACCCCATGTATGCTGATGTTAATAGAACGCTGTCAGAAAAGGTGTTAATTATAAGTTACACGGGGAACACGAAAGTTGTCATTCTCCATCTAAATGCAAATATACTAGGAGGGCTTCTAAGAAGGTGTGGATGTGTGAAGTGTAATTACAAGGAGAGCAGACAAGGCGTTGGAACAATGATGAATTTAAGGCTTTGTTTGATCTGGATGTGGCAGGCAAGGGAGGAAATGTGAAAAATTTAAATCACCAGGTAGTGCAGTGAAAAATCCTGACCACTTTGTCTCTTAGAGACAAGGTATGCTGTATACAGAAGCCTAATTCATCAGGCACACATCTCGGGATTTCCCCAAGCCAAGTAAGTGGTCTGACTGCCTTTCAGGCCTTTCAGCCCTGAAGGTACATATGTTTCTTTGGGTAGGTGAGTAGATCTGCGACCTGAGTGCTATTTCAGTAACTGAGTATGCACAGAAGGATTCAGACAAACCTGCTGGTGCCTTGGCTGCAGCACTGGCAGAGCAGCTCTACATGTGCAGCCTCGGATGGGACCCGAGTGCAGGACTACTCCCCAGGCTCTGAGAGCCCCCGCGCAGCTGCACACCAAGCAGCTTCGGTTGTGGTGACCCAACTGTAGTAACAAGACCCAGTTTACACGTGAGCAGCTTTGGCAGACAAGAAGAGCCCATCCATGTGTCCTCTCACTTCATCAGCAAGGATCACAAATCTAGCCTGGTCAGGGTACAGACACATGCCCAAATGTCCGGGGTTACTTTGCAGAGGCATCAGTGAAGTAGGAGTTGCTCTAAACTTTACTCTTTGTATCAAAATGGGAGCCTGCCACCAACAGTGTTAAACTCCTCTGTCACACAGCTGAACAAACACTTTCACACAGACCCAAGTGTTACCAGAGATGGTCCCACAGCACATGCTCAGATCCAAGACTGATCTGGTTAAGCTCAGCTGGTACTGTGAGAAATGCACATCCAGATCCCTCTGACAGGGTGTTACATCCTGGCTTTGCTAAGAATCAGTCTGTTTGGAGAAACAGCATTCCCCACTGAGCAGATCCTGCTCTAACAGGGAGGGGACTCAGTTACCCACCATCACCCCAAGACCTGTCTGCAAAAAGGCTGGAGGAAACAATCACACAAATAGAAAAGACATTTACCCTTCAAAGGTACTTACATTATGCCTTCCAAGATCAAAGGCTCCTGGAAGTAAATACAAGGCCTTGGCACTATCAGCAAACATAAGGGGTATAGCCTTGCTACCAGAATGTAAACTTTGAGCTAAACTTCCAAGCAGACACAGAGAGAAAACGTCTACCGTCAAAGCACAGGAAAACCAAATTTCAAAGGCCAGCCACTCTATTCCTCTTGCTGCCCCCACAGCGGTCATGCAGCTAATTCACATTCTTATCCCACTCCATTCCACTTGTCTTCTTTCAAGTGGTCCCACACTCACACAATTTCTAAGCGCTTCCTGCCCTCCCTCCCAAAACCTGCTTCAGCATGCAAGTCCATAAGCTACTTAGAAAGGACTTTGCAGAAGACTCCTAGTGCAGCCTTCATTAAGCACCATCCATCACCAGAGTGACTGCAGGATCACATTCCACTTTCCATCTATCATTCTCTCCTCTGGATTTGTCTTGGTGTCATCTTGCATCAGATTAGGCCCCGTTCTGACAAGCTTTGGATGTTATCTTCCTGATGGTTCAGCTGTGCTGAGGCAAACTCCTTCCACGGCAGCTTATTTTCCAATGAGGACAGCCACGCTGCATAACACAGCCTAGAGCATCTGCATTCACACCACCACCGAGTGCCTCTACACGACAGAGCGGACATCAGTGACACGTCCTCTCCTTTCTGAGCTCCAGCAGGTCCACCCAATGACCAAAAGACACGAGCTGCCTGGCTGAATCAAGCGAAGGGCAGCTGAGTTGAACCAATTAGGAAATGCTGTCAGTTCACAGCCACAAAACATGTCTCACATGAGCAGAACAGAACTTCTCACTGACATATCCGATGGCTGCAATCGTCTTGGAAATTGCTATGCACAGACTTACCGCAGTAACTCACTGGGCTCTACTACGCTGCTCAGAAATTCATCTGGCTTGCTTAAGAAACAGCTAGATTCTGACATTAGGTGGACAAGCAGATAAAAGACATCACAGAAGAGGTTTATTTAGTTTACAGAGGAGCATCTACTTGGTGGATGACTTTGTATGCTTCCATTCTTCTCCTGTCCCCAAAAGCATGTTTACTGAGCTGACATTGTCTTTTTTTTTTTTTAAGAAACACTGACATGTGCTCATTATTCTAAGATAACAAACATAAAACAAGCGCTATTTTTTTCAGTAGAGCATAGTATGATAATCGCCACAAGAATTCATTTTTTTTACTTCAAGAGACTTCTATGAAAAATGAATGCAGAAAAAGGACTTCTATACAGAACGTGCCATCAATTTTGCATTTAAATTACTGTCCATAGAGGGTCATTTCTGATCAAAACCTTCATATACACATACAATGACATCTCTTATAAAGCTATGCCCCAGTAGCAAGCTTTGTCCAGTTATGAACAACGTATAGCCATGGAAAGATACTCCTAAAAACCTACGAGTCACCTTTACCACAAAAAAAGGCTGTTACTTTTTTGCCTTTTTACCTACCAAGTGCCACATGTGCTAGGACAGCAACCTTACTAGCACTTATATCCATAAATACGAATGTATTTTTACCTGCCTTCCTAGAGCCAACAGAGCTTTCCATGTAAAAACTTTGATTTCCAGATCAAAGCCCAGACTTCTACCAAATATTACACATGAAACAAAACTGTCACAAAGCGCTCACCAAGTGTCACATGTGCCTCTACAGAATTAATGCAAAAAGGTGTGAAGAAATAATAGAGGAAAAAGACAGGGAGAAGTCAGTCACAGAATTTTATCCACGGTTTCTTCTTCTAGAAGAATGCCAGATGTCAAGAAGCCTGCCAAAAATTGTCAATGAGCAAGGGAGAAATTATCTGTAACGATGTACACTTGTTTTGATTTCCTCAGATAAGGAGGAGGAAGATAGCGAGTTGAAAAACACATTCACGCAAGGCACAGTCACTTCGCAGGGCTGATCAGGGTTGATCTTGCTCCACCCAGTCTGAACATGACAATGTAACATAGATGCAAAGTAACTGTAAAGGGAAGTGACCTAGGATCAAATCTCACTAGGGAAAGTGTGTGTTTAAGTAGTCACAGGTGTACCGTAGTAACCCAAGATTGCAAAAGAACTGTTGTCATAGTAGACAGCCTTCTGAAAAAATAACTACACTTCTACTTAAGTGTGCTACCATCAGTCTGATGTTGTTAAGAAGTTACTGCAGATAAGATAAATATTCCTGTGGCCAGAGTTCAGCTTTTAAACCCGCTGTTTCACATGCAAACCCATCCTGAACACATCGCCAAGATCTACTATTTCTCAGAAGCCATCTTTCCCCATTTTCATGGATTTAAGAGTCGTAGAGTCATACAGTCTCCCACCAACAAAAGGCAACCTTGTATTATTCCTAACTTGCCACAGGGTGATGAAAACAGGTAAAAGCACTTGGCAGCTGCCATGAATTAAGACTGTATAAATTAACTCAAACGTGGCCACATTAGAGCAGCGTTAGAGTGGCAATTTGTTTGGATAAGTCAGTGTTCAGACAGTATGAAGGCAGAAAGAAAAATTAAGGCGAGTACAACCATCAGAGACGGAGATCGACACATTCTGCTCCCCACCAGGATTACAGCACCCAGAACAACTCCCACCACTCAGGAACAATCTGCCATGCAGCACTACCCCCTCCCACAATGATTCTCCCTCTCTATTATCTACAAGCCACTCACAGTAAAAACAATCATGAACTTCTCCCAGTTGTCAAAGTCAGCCTGAGACACATAAATAAATGTAACTCGAGCATTAGCTTACAAACCCCAGCTCGGGAAAATTATGGGAATGAGGTAAAAAAATCGGTGGAAGAGCGCTAGAACTCTTTAAGCCCGGCTGGATCCTCTAGCACTGGGCAGTTAAGTGCACAGCTCCAGCTATTATCTCTATGCCAAACCTTATTGTTATGGCTCTTTAAGTCAGTTATACGAACACAGGAACAGGGTAACTGCTACAGTCAAAGCAGCAAGCCTTTTAGAGCACAGATAGTCTTTCTCTGCATGCCCGTGTGTGCACAACTGCCACGTGTGGGGAGAAGGTGATCCCCAGCGGAAACGCAGGGGCCGTGACTGTGATGTTTCATTAACTCACCCACCACTAGCAAAATCTCACTGTTTCCAACGCTGGTAAGGCATACTTGAATAGACAGACGTGGTTATCAGCTGCTGCCCAATCAATCAGAAGGCTTTCTTCAGTGCATGACATCTCCCATCATATCCATCTGCCTCCAAATTCCTCCTCTCAGCAGCAGAAATCCAGCACCTCAGAGGAACCGTTCCAGGTTTGCCAAGGAGAACACACAGGGCAAAACCTACATTCTACCCCATATAAGACCTACCGTACCTGTTCATTTGCTTTAGCCATGAAATACCGTTTCTGTTGTGACTTTTGTTCAGTACAATCTTACTGGCAAATCTTGGAGATCTGAGAGATTAGGTAAAAAGGTTGCTGCAAACTAGTACTGGTTGAGAAAGAGCCAATAATCAAGTAAGGATTCAACAAAAACAGTTTTTGCCTTTAGTATTTATTTCCCAGACCTATTTTAATTAATTTTTTCACATATTTACAAGATTTTGAGTCTCACACATATTTCCACCTTACTGATTGTAGGGAATGAATCCATGATTGCTCAGACCTACTTTTTCTTCACACCAACTGTCCACATTTATTCCTGACCTAGCACAGAAGTACTCAGTAAAGGAAAGCCCAATGGTCCCCCCTCAACCTAATTACTGTTTCCCAGGGTCCCCATAAAAATAAGCCTTTCAAGGAACTGCCTTTGAATAGAAAGAGAAGTAGGTTACTGCAAAGTTAAAAAAAAATCTGGATGGCATCAGCTATTACATGTCAGGAAACACCTAATGTTTGATTTTCCATGTGAAATAATTTTGCAAGTTAAATCAAGGATCCAAGTCTTACAACCTATTTTTCTACCTCAGTTCTTTCTGTATATATAAATGCTAACTGCAGGTGCAAGAACTCAAATGCAATAAATTTTCTACTTTAAGACTACATTAAAATTACTCAAGCGGATGTGCCTTTTGTTCATTCTTTTTATAGAACTGGCTTGCTAAATGCTACTAAAAACCCCAACATTATTGTTCTCCACTATACCAAAGAATTTTAACAAGATATATAGTTAGCAAAAAAGAAACTGAAATGTTTAGTGAGCAGCTGCTTCATGTGTCTGCATTTTAAATCTCTTCTCACATAGCTAACACCCCTGTACATCCAGCCTAGTAAACATGTCGCTGGTTTTCCACAAGAGCCCGCTATCAGCTGACCTTGTCCATGCTCTGCCAAGCAGCTCTGAAGTCCACCAAGCACACTGCCACGCAGTCCCCAGGTGCTGGATCATACATCTGTGGCCACACGGTGCACCGCATCCTCACCGCACACGCAGCACCGGTTCTCCACAAAGAGCCCCTGCACACTCCCCGCACCATGTCACGCGGTGCCTGGAGCACCAACTTCAGCACTGCCGCCTCTCGCTCTGCGCCACGCACCAATACACGCACATACATACCGACTTAGCATTTATCAGCTCAAAACATGTAAACCTGTTCCCT
>NW_010263545.1:0-16721 GCF_000690775.1 Eurypyga helias | reverse complement strand
CCCCCAATATTTTTCAGAGACCTGATTTCACCCAGCCTTTCCTAAATGCCAACAGACAGTTTTTGCAAGGCTGTCAGTATGACTGCTGCAGAGCCTAAGAGCCTTTCACCTCACATTCCCTGCATAATCAGAATGTTCCTCCTTTCTACCCTCTGCCACCATCCCAGCTGTGGGCTAACCTGCACACCTGAAACCCTGCTGCTTAGCACAAATAAAGCCCAACTTAAAAAGGAAAGTAACACCGGCCTTCACAACTATGCATCAAACGCTCTCAGTGGCTTAATTTGCTATTAAACATAACAAAAGCAAAACCTACAAATGTGAGCATTTTAAACTATCTCAGATATATGGATATGTGCAATTCTGTCCCTTCAATGTTTAAGCCCCTGCAACCCATTAAGCGCATGACCAAATCTATCATACTTCTTGGTAAACATACTCTCTGTGTAAAGTTCTTCCCAAAAAATTGACTAAATCAGACAATGTGCTATGAATAGGAACAGGACAGAACTGTAACTAACCTGAGATTCAATTAAAGAATATTAAATCCCCAAATTCTTTCATACTTCATTGGAATTAGCAGCAAGCAAATCATGCACGAATGAAAAGGTTTCCTATTGAGTTTTCCACTTACATAACAGCGTGTACCGAGTAACAGGTTGGACAAGTCTTATCTGCATAGCAAGGACTAAGTAGGAACAGAAAGAGATTAGCAATGTTTGTAGAAAAGATCGGTTTATACGCTGAAAAGCCTATTTAAAAAGCTTTCCTGAAGTCTCTGCCAGACTATAATTATTCCAGAAGTATTTCCTAATTTTTCCCATCTACAGACACAAGTGCTTGCTAATTTTCCTACGGTTTGTAACTGTTGTTCAATTTTATTAACAGGCACACATGCTCCGTCTGGGGAGTACCTCTCTACGCCGCAGTTTCAAACTGCATTTGAATCATTAGCCTGATGTCTATATAACAAAGCAGCTCATTGTCATTCAAAAGGACTTTGGAAAGCATTCAAACTGTGCAAGAGCAATAATCCATGACAGGGTGCATTAGGCAGGTACCCATGCATGCCTAATGCACATTGCAAAGCATATGCCGCTCCAAAATACACTCTGAAGTATCTTATCTTTCCTTTTTCCTGCTTTTTAAAAATATTTACATGTGGCTCATTTTACACAAGCTATTACTTTTAGCAACTACAAAAAGCTGCTTAAGAGGATAATAAAAAAAAAAATGAATACTTTTCCCCTTCAATTCTGAACACATTTATTCAACATCTTCTAATTTTCCAATTAAAAAAAAAAGGAAGAAAAAGCTCTTTTTCCTTGCATCACCTGAACCCCCATTTGAAAAGCTCCTATCTCCCCCGGAACGGAAAGCCAGATAACTGTTCAGCTTTACCATCATTAGCAACACTTGCGTGCAGGCAGTGGGAATATCACACTCTGGTTCAGATCAAAAGAAACAGCCAGCTTCAGTTCCCACGGGACTGCAGTGTGGGTTTGGCAGCACGGAGACCCACTGCAAGCACTGGGACTCTCTCCGACTCGCCTGGTGCGGGCATGGCGCTTGGCCTGCATCTGTGTGCGCCAGAGAGAAAGGAGAGTCCAACTGGCACATGGGATGTCCCAAACATACAAAGAAAGGCTTGCTCAGAGGAGCTTCTGCAAGCAGGTGAGGCTGGGCGTCCTTAAGGCAGCACAGGGAAACCACACAGTAAACTGTGGGAAAGGGGAGTGCTGGTGGGAACCAGCAAGGCCACTTCCAAAACACTTCGCTTGCCTCCCTGAGCAGCATGTGCTCTTGGAGCGCATATTGCCTGATAATCACGTTCAGTTCTGGAGAGCACACAGCTGCACACCAGGTCAACTGCCAGCTCAATACCGAGCTAACCCGGGTTGTACCTGCTGCCGCCTAACCTAGGTGAGGTATCCAGGATGGGCGCAGCTTCCGTAAGGACTAATGTGTCTTGAAAGCCTTATGTAAAACAATACCAAAAAATGATGTCATCGTGCTTTTGAGCACACCTCCTTTGCTGCTTAACAATATGAGGTATTTTTGTGTGAACTACGTAACAGCAAAAGCCATGATTTTTACAGGGAGGCAGAGAGACAATGCATTTTCTAGCTGAAATGGCAAACTGCTACATACCAGGAGTTATCTGCCAATAATTGGGCAATGTGCTGATTAATACTTTTTCTGGGTTGCCTAAGGACAGTGCATGCATGAGTATCTCACCACTATTAATTAATCACTCTTTGTGCATTTATCCTGGTAGAATTTACTTGTCCCACACAGCGAATACCCTGCATGAGGCAATTTCTATCTCCAAAAGCACTTACTATTGTCAGTTTATTTGCCCTGATTAGCCTGATGCTCAGATTGGCAATAAATCATCATTCTTAGCAGCTGAAGTGTTTAGTGTCTTTCATTCAATATTCTCTCCTCCCCACTGTTCCCCTTGCAAGTACAGTAATCGTGCTGAATAGTCATTTACAGCACTGCAATTAAGAGATTATTCCATTAGGCTTTGTATTTCTATCCGGTTTTACTTTTCCATTAAAAGCACTTTGTTAAACAACTGAGCAACCAACCACAGGAGTGCAACGAGCAGATGTTCGTCAGGCAGAGCCCCTGTGAAGCAGCCCAGGAAGAGCAGGCGGCTTTCCCAGGTCGACGGAGACACCCTCCTCTCATGCAGGGCCCCAAAACCAGGGAGAGGACAGGTAGCACGACTACAGATGGGCCAATGTGGAGCAAGCAATGGAGGAGTTGAATGCCTGCTGGGGTTTGGCTGAAACCAGGGAAGAGTCCCTGGCTAGGCACCTATGTGCGCCTTGAGTTCCTCTGTAAGCCTCGGTGCTCGTGCCTCTATGAGCAAAGTAAAAAATGCCAAGCAAGTTTTACTTGTGTAAAAAGTGATCCCTCCTGTCCCTTACATTTCTGTACGCACATGGGGCTCGGGAATTCAAGTATTTCAGACACCTCCAGCGTTCATGCAGCCTCAGCCAATATGTTTACCAGCAAAAAAAAAGTACAATCAAATATGTTTGCTGCTTCTGTGGGTGGTTCCCAATATCCACTATTTTAGCTTGTTGTTTGGTTTTGGGGTTTACCCCCCTTCCTTCTTTTTTTGTAGCATAGCTCTGCTGCTCTTTCCCAAGCCCTTGCCCTCTGCTTGATCCATTTTAAGCCTGTGAGAACTGGAAGCTACTGGTGAAAACCCCTCTGTCCATCACGTACATTAAGTTTTGACCCTCAGCAACAGTCAGCACCCAGTGAAGCCCTTGCAAAGTAAAAAAGCTTGTGACGTGAGGAAGATGCTCTTCCTCGGACCCTGGCAGGAAGCACATGGAGTGAACAGACATCAGATGCAACTCCTGCAAACAGAGAGAGGAAGCCCAACTTTAGTGGTATTAAAAACATGCCTGTCTCAGCTGTGAGAACATACGGTCACATCACAGCAACTTTTCTTTCCTTTTTCCAGGAGCAAAACTTGACAGCCAACTGGTAAAAGGCCAACAAAGTCAAGGTACTTGTTAATTACAGTATAGCTCTTTCATTGCCTTCCAGACTTCGTATCATTTTGTTTCCAGTTTTAACTTTCTAAGGGATTGGTGTCTTTCCAAGACTGTTCTCAACCGGCTGTTCTTTTGTCTGAGGAAACTACCACTCTCCAAGGAAGGCACGTCTGCCCAGATAAGTAATGATGGTGATTTCACGCCAAGCTGGCGACCAAGGCTGGGAAATTACACCCAAGGGCTGCAGGAATACAGGGGGGGTAGTTTCACCAGGATATGTAGCATTTTCTCCACTCAGTGGTGACTCAGGACATCTTCCACAAACACACCGCCTTCTCCGAGAACACCCATCACAGCCTCTGCCTTCACAAGTATTTTCATGGTAACAACCAGTGGCCTCTGAGTCCCTGTCCTCAATGCCGTGGTGCGGACAGGCAGTTTGCAAAGAGAATGAATCAGCACTGCCTCTCCCTGGGGTTCCTCACTCCCTGCTTGTTCCCAGTGACTCACGGCCCTAAGCATACAGTCTGCACTTTGCTCGCCCAAAGACCAAGCAGGTGCCCTACAGTAACCACCGTGCTCAACTTCTTCAGAAGGTTTTAAATTCTTCTGTGTAGGCTGCTGCGTTTTCCCTCACCCCTGAATCTTTCTGTCCAAAGCTACATCCAGTGTCCAGCGTGGTAAGCCTCTGGAACAACCTGCTTCCAACCAGACAGCTTCCTGCATCATCACAGGGACGCACTTCCTCTGGATTGCTTCATCTCTCTGCTGTCTTTTGCTGTCCCAGAGATTCATTAACAAAGCGTCCACAAACACGATGAATAACAACTCCAACACCAGCTAACGCCCCATATAACCAACACAGCATCCAGTCACGTTGTCTGAAGCAAGCTAGGGACTTTCAAGAAAATGCAAGCTGATCACAGGGATTTAGAATAACTTTTTTTTTTTTAAACTGCAGGATAACTAAATCTCCCTAAGATCTCAGCACACACTTTCTAATGCATTCTGTACCTTTTCCATCTTACTCAATGGCTTAGTTGTCACAGTTGCTAAACATGCAACCACAAAAGAGTAGATGTTTTGCACAACAAACTCGTTATGCTTAAGTATTTCTGGAAGCCAGTTGAAAAATGGAAGGAAAGAACAGAGAGAGTCACTATTTCTGCATTTTATTATACCACCTGAAGCTTTCCTTTTATCCATTCTCAGAAGAACTCATAGAATCCTTCCTGACCATCAGATTGTGCCTTACCCAACATTTTTTCACTTAAAGACCTACTGAGGAATACGATGCTTGTAGCAACGCACACAACAGAGAAGGAACAAAGGAAATGGTAAGGTTAGTATCCCTCCTCTCTCCCACACCTTTTTTTCTGTCATGCACACATGTAGAAGTCATTCCTCAGTTTCAAGCTGTGATTCAAGAACCCATTTTGAGAACCTGCTTATACATAGACACATGCAAAAATGATCTTCTGTGTAAAAGCTCCAGGTCAAGAATTCATTCTGAGCACAGCTCTTTAACAGGAATGCTTTTTTGAATCAGACTTGAAAGCTTAAAGCCAAAGGAAACTAGAAAAAACATACAGGTCTAAGTTCCTTTCACTAAAGTAGTTTGTTGCCTTATAATGCACAATTTAAGCCCCTCAAAAGATGTGAAAAGAATAGATCAGGTGGAACTGAGCTCATATGCTGAAGGCTACGATTTGGCCCCAAATGAGACCGATGTAGAAAAACCCAGAGAAACCCATGAAATTCAGAGCACCAGCTGTAATACCACCTTGCACGTATGCCCTGCTGAGCCCTCATCTATCGCCTCTCACCACTGCCTCAGCTTCCAGCACACCCTTGGCAGACCGAACTCGCACAAAACCTTCAACCCTCCTCTGGTTTCCTACTTTCCATCAAGACTCTGTCAGCACGATCCAAGATCTGTATCTAGTCAGTGCCTGCACATCACTTTCATTCCCTCTTGTTTGCACTTACTCAACAAAGGAAAAGCATGAAAGAATATTTCAAGGACTTTCCAAGAAAACTGCATCACTTAAAGACCTTTTAAACACATGATATTAATTCCAGTGACTGCTACTGGCTTTTCACCCTTCACACTCTGGTTCTTGTGTGTCCGGGGACTACTCTAGGGGAGAGAAAGAAATACTGAGCAAACAAAACCAAATCATTACTTGCTTGGCAGATTACTGTACATAAACTGTCTTTAAAGTTGTTACACTCAAGTAAACACAACTTATATCAATATCATCCGTACATTTCCGTCATTAGGCTGAGTGGGAGGAGGATGGCCCATTTTCAAGGAAGCAATTTTTAAAAAGGGAAACCATTAACTTGATATTTAATCGATGTACAAAGGAACAGGGAAGTAAAGAAGTAATTTTCCCAGTAGTTCCCTATCTGTAAGTTGCATACCTTTTCATTTCCCTTCGCATGACACCCCTTGTCCACCAAATTAACAGCTAGAAAGCCATGGTCCATAGGAAAAAATGTAGGGCTAATAGAGAAATTCACCAAAAGCAAAGCAAAAGATAAGGTATTTTTAAACATAAATTTTCAGTTTTTCTTTTGCTATAGCCGACTAAAAAAAAAAAAAAAAAACACAAACCACCGACTTTTTGTCACCCTCCCCACTGTTTTGGCTAGCACAAATCAGAAAGCTGCAGGAATAAGCACTCTTAAGGGATCTGACAGGAAACAGTACTGAAGGCAAGACGCTTGACTGAGACACTGCGTGCTCCATACTTGTCTCTGTAATGAAGTACAGCACAGATACCAAGTCAGTTCTTAGGGTAAGGACTGAAACAACTGTATTTGGCCACAAAACAACACAAGGTTCAGAATGTCAACTAAATGTTGATCAGATATAAAAATCAACCCTGATCACTTCTGGCTTTGTAAGTATTACAGGATAGGAGGGGTTTTCTGTGTGTAGTTTTCTTTTTCTTTGTTTTGGGGTGTTTTGGTTTGTTTATAAATAGCACAGTTCCTAAGTTTTCATGACAAATTATCTCACAAGTTGTTCAAATAAACAAGATGAACACACACCGATACAGCTGCCAAAACAGAACCTGAGATGCTTTTGGTTGCAATTATCAGATTATGTTATAATTACAAACTGCTTTCATTTATTTAAGAATTACACAAAGAAGGTTTTGGCTTTGAAATGCAGTGCTAGACTACACCAGCAGTCTACACTGTAAGGGAAAAGAACAGCAATGGCCTACCTGCATGTAAATTCGGTCTGTCCCTCCAATGATGTATGAAAGACAGATGTTTAAGCAGAGAAACCTATCTAATGCAGGTCAGTTCGTTCAGTTTACTTAACTAGCTTGGACAGAAAATACACTTTCCAAATCATTAGGAACAAGACTGATTCACATATTTAAGTAACCGAAGAACCAGCTTAGCAGCCAAGTTTTAATATTACCATTTCTGTAGACTGACAGCTTCACCCATCCATTTTAATCCCCTATGGTCCTACTCATGCAGAGTTGCACCGTCCATGCACCGCAGCACCAAGCAACAGCACTACGCTATCCTCAGTGACATGCTAAGGTAAGCATGGGAATTCCAGTCTGGGGCTGTCTCATTTTGGCTTGCTTGGAATCAAAGTTGAGGTCATCCCATTTACCTACCAAGAGTTTGAAGCTTGTCCGGAAAAAGGAGGGAACGCTATCAACAAGAAGTTAAGGGCATCATCAGAGGGGAAGTCTATGCTTTACTGAAAAAAGCTGTTAACTTGGGAAAGAAGAAGAAAAAAAAAGTTCTTCATCCCAAACTGGCTAGTCTGCCTTGTGTGCACAATTCCCTGTATCTGCCTAGAAAGTCTTTAATTAAAAAAATTACTATCCAGCTTGGATTGTTCTTGCACAAAAGGCTGCAGTGTGCAGATAAAATGTAGCACCGTTCACAACCAAACCTTAAGTACACCTTTGTACTCAGAGATACTAATTTTTGAGACATTAATTTAAGCTAGTAATTTCAGTTGTTGTTATTAATCATTCCCTAGTAAGCTACAAAACTGCTCAATACAAACACTGGTATCTTGCTAAGAAACTCTAGAAACTAAACCTCCTCCCTCCCCCAAATGAAACTTGCTGAACAATATGCTAAAAATAAGTTGGGGTTTTTTCCATAGGTAACATCTGTTACAGTTGGATGGCACATCTTTACAGCATTATTAGTGTCATCCATGTCCTCTTTCAGCTTTCTTACTTGCTACTTCTTGATTACATTGTACTACCTAACTTATGGACTCTGGGTCTTCCCTGCAGGGAAGAATTTCTGCCTTAGAATTTCTCCTTTATGGATCACATAATTTATCCCAATAGCTTGATGACACTAAAAATTCCCTATACCTGGAAGAACAAAAGCCATACAGGTATTCCTTCATCAACATATGCTTTTAGGAGAAAAGGCTGGAACTACAAGTGCCCTTTTTGTTACAAATAAATAGGGAACTGCAAGGGAAAGCTTTGTGGCACTTAATTCACTAAATAACCTAAAGACTTTTTTCAAAGGTGAAACACTGAGTTACTGAATTTTTCCAAGTTAGCCGATTTTTTTTTTTTTTTTTTTGGTGTCTATTATTTTTACTACCTCAGTGTGTGAGTAACTGCTTTTCAAGCAGAATGCAGTGGGGAAAATCCCCCATGTCTCTGAATACCACATCTCATCATCAGGGTGTTTCTAAAAGCACAGAACACAATTCTATCTCTTTTTCTGTCTCTCCGTGATTCGGGCAGTTACACAGAATTTTCTTAAGCTCCAGAACCACAGGCTTTTTTACTCCTGTGGCATTTCCTCTTAGGAGTGTCACAAACACTAAGCAAAGCAAGACTACTACTAGTTTGCTGAAGCCAGCCCACGTAAATTGGACAGGGGTTTGCAAACAGATGAAGATCGTTAAAGCATTCCAAATCTCGGCAAAGTGATCACATTCCCATTAAATATCAAGAGACTTGTTCATCTTGTTTCCAGAATGAAAGTTAGACCATATCACATGTTAAATCAGAAACCCCAAATCAACCCCAAAACTTCATATATTTAAACATTTCTGAGACACAGAGCATCTAAACAAGTTGAAAACCATGAGCTTTCAAGAATGAATGTGCATAAAACATACTCGCAGGCAGAGGTAAAAAACCCCAAACATTAAACTCCACATGCTTCTGACATTGTTAAAGACTTAAGCCTAGACAATTATTTCTGAAGGGAGAAGCACTGCTTCGAGTACTGCCACAATATTCCTACTAGCCTGCACAAGAGACAACTACAGGGAAAGCATCCTACAAAGCTCCCTCTCCAGAGTGGGATGTACCCCAAATCTGGGTGCCCATCAGCCAAGATTGTCCAGCAGCGCAGCCAGGCTCAGCTTTCCAGCAGCAAACGCTAAAGAGAGGTGCAAGTGAGGAAACGGGCAGACCAACCACAACTGGGTATCGCACTGGTGAAGGCAGGCCCCAAACCCGCCTTCTCTGAGAAGGGTGACGAGCTTTGTTTCTCATGCTCTAGCTCACGCAGTAACCAGTTTACCACAAGGATCAAGAGACGCAATGTGGTACAAAATCTCAAGTATCATCACATTGGAAAGCAGTCATTAGAAACATTCTCCCTCATTTCCCCCACCCACCCAAAACAAGCACCAGAACCAAATGCAATCACCTCACTCACACACTGAAGTTAGAACTCAAAAAAAAAAAAAAAAAAAAAAGGGTGGTTGTACAAATTATTTTTGCCAAAGGACAGCCAGCAGGGACAGGGAAGTAACTGCATTCCTCGTGTCAGACTACACTGCACCAGTAATGGAAAAAACTAGTTTCTCCAAGAAGCACATATGATGAACCCAGTAGTGATTTATGCATGAGGCAACGTCATTTTTCACAGAATCATAGAATGTTTTGGGTTGGAAGGAACCTTAAAGATCATCCAGTTCCAACCCCCCTGCCATGGGCAGGGACACCTTCCACTACACCAGGTTGCTCAAGGCACTTTTTAAAGGTTTATATAGACAGAGAACTCCAGAAGTAACTTTAAAAACATTAAAAGGTGGGTGTAACATTTCAGTAAAATGGAGGAGAAACTTTCAGGCTGGACTACAGGAAACATTGTGGTCCCACTGGGCAGAGAAGGGTGTTTTCTGTCACCAAGTAAGAGTTAACTGCTGGACAACCCGCTGTCCCACTACAAGGTGTCAGCAGGCTCTCAGCGAAGGGAGACAGGGTGGTCCAGAAGAGCTCTTGAGCCAACACTGCTTACATCGGCCATCCCATCCCCCCAGAAGCCATATGCCAGAAGCAGCAGCCTTATTCACTGATACCATGGAGTTTACACTAAGCTTTGGCCAACACAGTTCTCTCACCTCTGCAGTGTATTTGTTGCCTGTACTTTTAGCTATGCCAACAAAACTTTTCACAGTAAACAAAGCCTCAGAGCTGCAGTGACAGAAAGACAGACATGGTAGCCATCAGGGACAGAGGCCTCTAGGCAATGGCAATGCTAAGGGAGTCTTTAAGCAAAGCAAACAAACCTCCCTGCCCCGCAGCACGGCCAGCCCATGCTATCACGCTGTTAGCACATATTATTTCAGCAAAGGTATGAAGAAATCGGTCCCTAGACTGACAGCCTGTTCTCAGCAGAACCACAGGCTTACTGGCACCAGGAAAACAACTTTTACTGGAACAGCTTGTTCTGCCGAGGGCTGTGGGGACAGGGAAAAGGGAGAAGCATTTCACCAAAGCACTTCTAAACTGCCAGCCTATTCCCGGTCTTCCAGTGAGGATGATTTTTCTAAAGCAGCCTCCTGGGGGGAAAGGATTCTTGAGAAATAGCTGCCGACCAGTTACGAGGAAGAGTTCCTAAGCTGGGCTTGCAAAGAGGAATTCTCTCAATAATACCTTTTTAAGCACAGTCTAACGAACTACAGAAGCAAAGAATACTGAAAGCAATTTCTTCCCGTACGTCCAAAGCTCCCCAAAAATGTAAATACCTCTTTACTGCTACAAATTTTAGTAATTCCTTTCAATTTTAGGTGCTAGCAGATAGCCCTGTTTTGAACCGTAATGCCCATAACAGCTCAGGGAAGAGGCACGTGCACTCGTGCTCTCTCACATACTTGACATACGCACACCAGCTGCTGAACACTACTGTGCCATGAAGGAGCTGTTCATACGCTGATGAATACATCATTTGCTGCTTATAGATTATACAGAATTCCAAGCAAAAAAACCTGTATAGAATAAAAATACTACCATATGCTTACGAGTTTGCCCTTTTGTTTCTTTTAAAAAAGAGCTTCTGCTGCACTCTTCCTGCTTAGGTTTTGGTGAAATGGGGGTAGGGGTGTTTTTGTTGTTCTTTGGTTTCTTTTGGTTTGTGTTTGGTTATTTTTGGGTTTGTTTTGGTTGTGTTGTTGATTATTTTTTACAAGCACAAAAATGAATTTTTTTTTAACCGTTCTGAGAATGAGTTTTACTGTTGTCTCTGAGGTTAAACATTAACAATTTGCTTGCTGAACTTTATCTAAAAATTAACACGGGGACATTACTTTCTCTTAAGCTGATGGGTAGAGCATTACAAAAACAACACCTAAAGGAAAACTTTAGGTCACTAGCACAATAAACATTCAGTACAACTAAAAATGACAGCTCTACATACTAAACAATATCTAAGGCTAAACTAATCCAGAAGACAAACATCTTCATGAAGCACCTCTGATGAAGGTTGCCTACTCAAACCTGCCCAGACACCTCAGCTTGACAAAGCTGAAGCTGGTATTAACATTAGCAGAGCACCTCCTCAAACGCAGTTTTGTGCCCACACACCTGCTTTGTCTCCCTGCCTGCCACCTCTTCCTTCCTCCACAAGGGTAAGACTGCAAAAGGAATGTACTTTCTAAAAACCTCTGCAGTAAAGTAACTCTGCACCTCAGCAGTGTACAAGAGAGCTGGGGGCTGGCTCTGCACAAAGCATCACAGCTGAGAGGAAAGATAGGCGGGAAGGATTTTCTGCCTCTCAACACCTTCCACAGCCATTCGATTCTGTACGGATCTAGAACGCAACTTCTCTTCCCCAAACTGTCTGTGAAAATGCAACTGTGGAAAATCTGCTCATAGCACATGCAGTAGCTCTTGTCTGGTTCCCACAGAAGCATTCTGCTGGAGCAATGCAGCTCTATCTTAATCCACCTATGATAACACTGCGTTTTGGAGTGGTATCTGCCCCAGCAAGTTGCTCCACCCCAGCTACGTGTGTCTTCTTGGTTCTACCATGGACACAGATGAACTGCAGCAGCCAAAATTGCAAAATGTAACATAGCCAGTACTTTTTACACTATAACATACCACAGGGGAAAAATCTCCACACTGTGTTCAAGCCTGAACAGGATGAGTACTCTCCCTTTTTGTTGAGGCTCAGGCATCTCTGCATTAATAACTCTTTCTGTCACGTTGCTCACGAGGCAGGCAGCAAACCAGGCCCTGCGCTCCCAAGCACCCTGCACCAGGCCTTCGGAAAACACCCTGAGCTCAATGGAGAACTCTTCCTCACTTCACTGTGGCCCACCTCTTCGCAGCATTCTTGCGTACCTCACTAAGACAGACGTCCTGTCATATTTTAAAGGCATTTAGAAGCTTTGTGCCGTCGTTCGCTATGACTACGCTCAGAAGGAAAGCACTGAGGAGAATTTACACAGTTCATTAAAAGCTTGTTTCCTGCTATTCGTGCTGCATAAAAAGCAGTGAGAAGATGCCTCTCTCTATATACAGACTCAGACCCAGGAAAATCACATGATCTATGGAAATATTTCTATAGCAGCTCAGGTATATCATGACAATAGTATTTCAAGATTTTCAAGGGCCTATTACAACAGGGAACCTCTACTGCAAATTTTAAAAAACCCAACAACACCACCACACAAACAAACAAACCAACCTCCAACCAAAAAACCCCCCAACCAACCAAAAAAAAAAAATTAAAAAACCCCAAACACACACACACACAAACCCAAAACCCAGCAATCCTACTTGAAAAATCCACTTCCCTGTGAACATCTCTTCTCTGGGGAGAAACTTCAGCTGCAGGCCTGCCCCAAAGCAATAGACTCCAGGCTCTGAAAGTCCAGGCAATAATGAACTGTGAACTGAAAATCCCCAGCAGCCTGCCAAACATGCCGTGGATCAGCTAGGCATTTTGTTCTGGAGAAAACAGGGTTATATTTCTACAGGCAGGGCTAGTAGCAGTGTACAAGCAAAACTGACAGAGGTTCACAGGATGTCTTAGCTGTCAGTAGACAGGTAAACTCCAACAAGTCATTGTTGCAGCCCTTCTACACCTACATCAGCTGACTGGAATGCAGCATCACCAATACTGGCATTTGCCTGTATCAACAGGACCCAGGAAACAAGCAAGTTATGAAACATGTCTTCAGATCTGGCCTGGAAAGCTGTGAAAGGACAGGATACAAAATCAGGCTGCATCATTAAAGGTAGCTTCTCCTCAGGGAAAAAGCCTCAGCATTATTCCCTTCAGAAGAAACTGTTCTCCTGCATTTATCACATTTTAAATGTAGATACAACCACGTTTTATTTCTGTGCAGTATCACTTTCTTTTTCTAGCGCTATGAGTGGTACAGCCTTGTTTCAAGACTCTTCTGGGTTTAGCCAGAACACCTGGGCTTTAGGGGGCCCATCATTACCCTTCCCTGCGGGCCTGGCTCGGAGAAAGAGCAGGGTGAGCCCAGCAGGGATGGCAGCACAAAACCCAGATTTCATGTTGCTCTGACTATGCTACTGGATTCACCTGTGTACAGAGTAGGAAACTGCCTTCATCCTGCATACCTGCAACCATACTAATTATGACCACTTCGAAAGGCAAGGTACACGACAGTCGGAAACTCTTGGCATCCATAACAAAGTGCTTTTTCATCCACTGATTTAAATAAAATAAGGGTAACTGACAGGGTCTGCAGATAATTTAAAGTGATCCCAGACAGCCAGAGAAAATCAGCCTACATCTTCCAAAAAAGCAGCTATTCATCTAAAGATTCTCAGCTTGCGATTGCTGCAGTAGAGCACACATTTTAATGAAGGGGGAAGCAAAAGAGAGATGGGCTCCACCACTCAGTTAAGGAGCCATATCCCCATGCCTCGGAAGTCACTGGTGGTAGCTAGTGGGGAGCACAGGTGCCAGTCTGTCCCACGCTCCTCCTAGGAGTCCTGCCATATCTCAGAGCAGTTGAATGGCATGTGATGAGTATCACACCACATTTAACAGGAAAGTAAACTTGTCCTCATTTAGATTGATCCTGCTTCTGCTCACACGTTCCTGAATGTACCACAAAAACCTGACACAAGCCCTGTTGCCTGGGGACACTGCAGGCATCAGATCATCCATGTGTTCCAGAAGCGAGTGCATAGAAAGCTATAGCTGCAAACCAACGGCTCAGCTAGCAACTTAAAAAAAAAAAAAAATCTACATTATACACAACACTAACTGGAAGATAGTTTCTCCACCTAATGGTTCTAGATACAAGCTATTAAGAGCAGCCATTGGTAGAAGCTGGTCATTCTCAAACAGCTGAAACAAAAACATACGCACAACTCACCACATCATCATTTCTTAAGATTTAGTATTTTTTAAAATGTCACAGCATCCATTAGCACATCAGTTTCTCAGTCATCACTATTACAGTTTTTAAAATGTTGAAGAGCACCAACAGGCATGTTTTATTACCTTGTTTTCCCAACCCTTCCACCCTTTGAAACAGTGAAATCCAAACGCTACGTGAGCTGCGCAGGGTCACAGCACTGAAGTTGAAGAAAGGATGCAGGATTTTCTTGTTACCAAACAAGTATCATACTCACGGTCACATCCCTTTTACTAGCTGAAACATACAGCATGTGAGAAAAATAGCAAACCCAAGCAGATGGCAGAACGCCTGAAGGCCTCATACAGAGCAATACCCTAAAGACTCCAATGCTCTGTAACACAGCACCTCATCACTACGTTACTGAGCTTGCAGAAATTTTTGTTTGGTGTCTGGTTTTGTTTTGGTTTTGTGGTTTTTCTTTTCTCTTTTTTTTTTTTTTAAAAACAAAGGAGAAATGAAGACAGAAAGTTCACGCACGTCTTTTATCAGCTACCTAGCAGAATAAACCCTCTGATACGTTTTGGCAAATGAATTCTGGAAGAGTGTGGCCTCTCAGTCCCACGCAGTGTAACTCCGATTATTTATTGTGAATATGAATTCACCCTTCACTATTGAATAAAAGCTTCTACACACCCACAGAGCACAAATCTCTTGGACTGAGATGGATACCCACACCCCTGCTGACCTGTGCCACCAAAACAGAAATACCACAAGCGCCAGGCTTTCTGGCAAATGTAACCTCTCTCTTGCAAGAGATTCAGTTCTGCTGCTCATACTCACTCGTATTCTCTTTTACATGCATTAAAACGAGCAACAGAGACCTTAACACTGATCTTCAAGCGTACAGAGGTCACCATCTTACTATGCTGAAATGCTTTGACACAGTTTTACAGCTTGAGCGCCTTACAGCATCGTGACAAAGGCAACAGCCAAGGCACATGGTGGAGAAGAGAGGGTACAGAACAGGAGGTGCACATCTTGTCTCCACCAGGTCTCAAGTGGCTGGTGTGGGGCACAGCTCTTTTCACCCACCTTGCAGCACCCAGCCCCACAGACCCAGCCACTGGTCCATTTTCCTCACTTCCTGTCTGAACCACTCAACATATAAAACTTTATTCTCGACACCTTTCAGGTTAGGGATGTGGTTCGCTGACCCCAGCGCCAGCCCTGCCTGTTCTCAGCCAGTTTGCTGAGGCTGGGGGCTACTGCTGGGACCTGGCTCCCATGTGCCCTCTTGCCACCCAGGAAAATGGCTGTTCGGCCTCTGAGACATCAAGCATGTCCCCAGCCCTGGAGCCCAGCCAAGCTTCAAGGCCAGCCAGTGGCACCAAGATTTACGCTGTATCCTCACTTAGCATGCAGGCCCATTAAAGCAACGCCATGGTAATGCAGGCCAGTAAATCATGCGAAAAAGTGACCATACAAAGGGAAAAAAAGATGTTGAAAAATTAAACCTTTGCCTCTGTTAAGTACTCCCAGCCTCCCCACACGCAGAGGGAGCAGGCAGTCAGAGCTAGAGAAGAGTTCAGCTGTTAACAAAGCAATCAATCTTCCCCTCCTTCCTCCCCAAACCTCAGGGCTCTATCATTTTGCAGTTTGTAATTTAAAGCCAGCTCTTGGCTTCAAACCTGCAGAAAAGCACCACTGTGAAAACAGACTGCGAGTGCCAAACTTCTGTGTAGGGTATGCCACCATTTTTAATTATTTTTTCCCTGCCTGAAGGAAAGGGGAGCAGGGTGGCTGTTTGGTATGGGACTAAGGAGCAGAAAGAGGAGTTTCTCTCTTCGGCATTTCTGAAATACCCATTAAAGCATCGTAAAAGCTAAAAGGCATTTAACAGGTATCTTAAATAGCACTGCTTCATCAAGTACCAGGACTTAAGAAAAGCTGCCTCCCCCATGCTGAGTGTGAAATTTACTTTAGACAGGATGCTCCCCCCTCCCCCCAGCAGACAAGAAGCTGTTGCTTTAAAAACACAGCTGAAAAGTATTTAAGCGAGATCAGCGTATTTGCTTGAGTTTTGCTCCCTGACAGCAACTACATCGGATCGTCCTTTCTCATCCTCTTCCCTACAACCATTTTCCACCCCCCCACCCACCCAGCAGACCTGCACCAGGCAGACGCGACCTGCTCCCCGTTCGCACAGCCAGCTTTCCAACCCCACCGAATACAAACCATTTACCTTCTGAAATACTGCGGCAAGCAATCACAGAAACCTGGCTGGTTACAGGGGAAAAAGCACAAACTAATAATAGACAAGTCCACCAGGGAGAAGAAAACCAGTTTCAGAGCTATTAACGCACTGGGGGAGGTTTGACAGGGAGAAATTAAGACTTCGTTTTTCCTGCTAAAACAAAGTTGATGCCAAGAGAGGGTAGTGGGCACTCTAGTGAACAAAATCCACCCGGGATGCGTCTCCAGACTCCCTTCCGTGAAACAGCGTAAAAATCGCCAGCAAACCGCCCGAAACGGAGCGAGGGCATCACCAACGCGCCCCCCGGGAGACCCACCAACAGCGAGAGAAGTTGATTAGCGCC
>NW_010263544.1:86173-91929 GCF_000690775.1 Eurypyga helias | reverse complement strand
ATTCTATGATTCTATGAAACTGTTTCTTTCTCCGATCTTATTCACTATAGCCCTGTGATCCTGCTTTCAGCTTAGAAACTGAGTGCTCCTGCCCCACTAGTTTTGGTGTAAAAATGAAATTTATGTTCCTAAAACTCAACTTGCACAGACTTTACAGCTCAGAAAACTTTGAGGCAAGATCTAGATGCTTGCTTCTCCTAATCAGTGCCACAGTAGCAACATGCAAATCCAAGGAACCTACATCTTCTTACACTTCTCCTGGACCCAAGGCAACAAGCCTGTCTTCAAGACAGTAAATATATGACTCTCTATTTAACCCCTAATGAAACAGAGCCAAGGCAAGAGCCACCGGGAGAAGCAGGGGGTGGTGATGGAGAGAGGAACTATACTGCCTGTTCACTTGGAATAACGCAGGCAAGATTATGAGGCTCATGTACAATTCTCTACGGTCCCTAAAGTCTCTTGCAAAAAGGTAGAAATGAACTAATTTATTAGTAAAATCACATCAGGGGCAGTAATTTCATGTTAGTGAATTTACATGTAATAACATTAGATTTCCAGCCCTCCATATCAGCACACTGTGGCCCTCTTGGATGATGAATGAGCTGCCTAAAGAAAGATGATGGTTTGATTGTTTTCACAGTGAACGGATCAGCATTTTAATTTCTTGCCTCTGTGTTTATTGCTTATTTGGCCCCTTGCTCAGCTTGTAAAAACTTGGCTAAATGGAAATGAATAAATGTAATTACTGCGGGTGACAGTGGTAATCTTTGTGGGTTTTTCATATTGCCTTTGCCAACGTTAATCTAATCACTAGAGAATATGTGTCACTGCACAAATACACTGACAGAAAGCAGAGTCCTCTGTTAGTGCCAAAGATATGGAGGCTGGAAAGAGTTCCTGCTGGCAGGGTTCTGTTGCTGGGACAAGGCTTTAGTGCACTGGCCTATAGATTGATGCATATCATCACCTTTATATACTATACAGCCCGCCCAGGAGAAACAGCAGTGATGCAAACCAGTGCTGGAACAGAATGCAAGTTTTTCCCAAGCTTTATTGCCTTTCAAATCTCTCCAAGAGGCTTGACAGTGTTTTTTTGTGTTATGGTCACCCCTCAGATGATATCTGTCCCCACTTCTCTGCCCCTAGGCTCTGTTAGGTGTAAGCCTGTCTTATCCTATGTATGGGCAGCACAGGTTTTGACAGAGCTGGGGCTTTGGACTGGGACACTAGTTTTGGTTGTTGGTGGTTTGTTTTTTTTTTCACAGTGACATGTAAAAAAATGTACATCAAAATAGCAGACATGTTCCCTAAGGCTTGGTTGGGCAGTGCTCAGAGGAAACAGATCTGGTGCCTGACAAAGTGTGTAGATGTGAATTTGTGGAGATATCATCTCCGTGTTATTAATGGGCAACAGAAATGCAGAGGGATTAACTGATTTTCCAAATATCGCACAAGAAGTGGGATTTAGCCGCAGGTCCAAAGCCCTGCATTTAAATACATATACACTTGCATAGATGTATAGATACAAACAATGTGTTGCATCTCCCATTCTAGTCAGTGGAAATCACAAGGGGTTTCATCTATCTATGTGGTTATTTATATAGTTACTTAGTGCTATTTAAAATATCCAAGAGTCATCTTCATGGGCCTGGCAGACTTAGGAACACTTACACCCTTCTAAAGAGACAGCTGGAAGCCTGGAAGGATAACCACCACCTAGACTTAGACAACAGAGGCTAGCGTGTTACTGACCTTCATAAAAGTAGATATCTATTTTGGGGTAAGCTGAACTGCTCTCTCAGCTTCATAGTTTACAATCCCATTGACTATAATGACTTCTTAGACATGTCAGTTGTCCCTTTGTTAAGTCATTTGAGATACGTCAGGGTACTCCAGCTGGACTTTAGTCAACAGCTTTTGAGGTGATCTTGAGGGCTCTTATAATTTCATTCCTATCTAGATATCCTGAATATGCTATTCAGCCTCAAATGGCACCAGATGTCTAGATTTCGGCAACTGTGTCCATCAGTGTTCCTATCAATAATTTATTTTGGATACCTCCACTTAAGTTTGTGTACTCGGAACTGAATCATGCCTAATGAACCTGGATTGGAACTGAGATACAAAACAAGATGTCCTGACTCCCAGCCATGAACTCTAACTGAATTAGGGTTAAACTTTATTCTCTTAGGTGTCTGGTTGTCAATATATTTTATTTCTGAGCCTCCTGAGTTAACTGTACTATAAGTAAGGGTGGATACATAATAAACAGGAAATCTTTATTTAAGCTATCATAATAACTCCAAAGTTTTGTTTATATGCTGCTAAAACTCCATCTGGAGACAATTCATATATGTACAAGGTCACATGCAAGAGCATGTGAAGACCAATGTACCTGAACATGTGCAGGTTAGCATAAAACTACATGTCAGGATCTCTGTGCTTTAATGATTATTAAAGAGATCTCTAATTCCACAGCTTAATAATTTTGCTGAAACTTTAGTAGTAAAACCCCAAAAGAAGGAAATTGGAAGAGACATTTGCAGGGTAATTGGCATGTCTCAGGCATGTTTTTCACCCTCTGACTGTAGCTGATATTTATTATCCGATGTTTGAGGCTACTTAGTGGAGTTATTCCTAAGCCAGAGGAGGAGAACACTAGGCCCCTGGACCCTTCATAAATTGTTATTTTAGCTGTTCATATATTTTATTCTTGTTGCACAAGGGAAGTAAGGAAGACTCAAGAAGATTCCTCAGTAATTCATACCTCAGTGGTAAACCCTTAGTGAAGCTTTCATGGCCTAGTTGAACTAGGATCCAGTGTGGGTAAGAGCAGGCATAGAACAGCTTGAGTTAATATTTTGCCTTAACTCTGGTAGGCAGTTAAGCTCCACACCTCTGCTTGCTCACTCCCCCTCAGTGGAACGGGTAAAAGTGAGAAAACTTTTGGGTTGAGATAAAGACAGTACAAAGCAAAGACTGTGCTCACAAGCACAGCAAAATAAGGAGTTCATTCACTATTTCCCATCAGCAGGCAGGTGTTTATTTCCAGAAAAGCAGGGCTCCATCATGCATAGCTGTTACTGACAAACACGATAACCCTGAACATACCTCACCCTTCCTCCTTTTTCCCCCAGTTTTTGTTGTTGAGCATGACAGATGGTATGAAATATCCCTTAGGTCAGTTGGAGTCAGCTGTCCCAGCTGTGTCCCCTCCCAGCTTCTTTTACACTCCAGCCTACTTGCTAGTAGTGCAGCCTGAGAAACAGAAAAGGCCTTGATGCTGTGTAAGCACTGCTCAGCAGTAACAAAAACATCCATGTGTTAGCAACACTTTTTCAGTCACAAACCCAAAACATAGCAACATGCCAGCTACTATGAAGAAAATTAACTTTACCCCTGTCAAAATCAGTAGAGCTAGGAAGCTATCCTCTGCTCTGAGTACTAACAAACCTGTGTCAGTTTTATCTACTATAGCTCTGTATGTGTCACTTCATAACTGGGCATCTCTCAGACACATGTTAAGCCATCTGAGAAGCTTTGGTTACCTGCCAGGTGTAGGAAGCAGCTGAATGTCCAAACAGTGAGTGCTTTCATCTGTGGTCATTTTTGAACGGAGTCAGCACTGTGTGTGTCCAGTACAGAGGTAGATGTGTGGACACGCTGTGTGTGTCCAGTACAGGAGCTGACTTGCAGGGAAGCAGAAAGACCCAAATATGTTCACAAGCATTTGCAATGTGCCAACCAGAGGATTTATGGGGGTTGAACGGAAAAAGAAACAGTATTGGTCATGTGAATGCAACCTCAAAATATCAGGAAGCATCAGGAAGCTTCATGCTGTTCATAGTTCCCCTCTTTCCCATCATCACAAACACTGTCAATGTTCTCAGTGTTGTCCAAAAATTGTATAAATACTGGGCATGTGCCCAGGAAGTTTATAATTAGAAAAGTCATGAAAAGAAAGAGAGAATGCAGGCACTTATTGCAAGTGTAGTATCAATTCAAAATCCAAGAGTGTCTTGGTGAAGCAGTTCTGGCAGTTAATGATACATGATGCTATTAATAACAACTTCATCTCTTGTTTAACTCAAGTGAGATGAATAACACCCTATAAAAACTCAGTCATAGGAACATGATATGTGACAGATTCTTCCCTTGATGCAAGAGAAGACAAGGAGCCAAAATTAATGCAATAGGTCTTTGACATTCCTAATATCTACAATTAACTATCCCATCTCCTATTCCATGAATTGTACACATGTACACAAAACACATGCAAAATGATACTCCATTTTAGAGAATTGAGGCAAAAAGGCTATATCTGTACTAGTAAATTAAACATTTCCAGGACATACTGTGCCCCAAAACCATGTGCCATTGTCTGTATGTGACTCTGCAATTAAACTCTCTCAGCCTCTAGAATAAGGTGATCACTCCCAATTGGCCACTGGGAATAGCCCATAACTCATGCTAACTCCTAAAATACATCCAGGAATTGGCTAGGAAGGGACTCAGTTCACTTGTTCAAGCTACACTGACAACAGTTCCCATACCACCATGGTGATCACCACTGCAGATGCACTGAGATAGGTGCAGGAGATTTTTTCACAGTCAGATAAGAAGAATCAACAGCAGTTCTAGGATCTGTACTTCAACTTTTTAGAAGTATTATTAGCCATCAGACTACCTCCTTGTACCAAAATTCAGCCCTTGTCTTTATCTCTTCTCTGTTACACCTGACATCTGCAACTATGCATGTCCCAACAACGCTTCCTAAATCCAGCCACTTAAACACATCTGCCACTCTCTTGGTTCAGTTTCTGCAGGCTGGCACTGGCTGGATGAAGCTCCAAGTGCAGCAGCCAGCTTTAGTACCACCTCTTCAGACCTTTCTGAACATGTTCCTCAGATTTCTAGGCTCAGCTCTGCACCTACCAGTGCCTCTAGGCCAGCAGTCGGTGTGGGCAGAGACAGATGTTCACATCTTTGTCAGACCTACAGCTGTGCTCAGAATCACTCCCTATAATCCCTAAAGGTTATGATGTACTTCATCTCTTCCTCAACTCTTTCACTGTGCCTCTTATACTCACTTGGATTCGTTTGACTTACTTAGAGTCTCTTGTGCTTACTTCTGGTTGTTCTACACACAGTTTATGCACCAATTTAACTAAATCAGTTTAGAAACCAATTTAGATAAATCAGTACAAACCCCTTGGGTAGAACCAGATGGAGAATACCTTTAATTGATTTAATGTGAGTCAGGGGTTTTTTTTAGTTGATATGCCCTATTTTCTTGTTGATGTGTACCAGCAATACCCACCTATCAACATGAACATGACCTCTCAAAACTCTAAAAGGGGGAATTTGCCCATGAGAAAATAGGTCCATGTATGTTCCCAAGATATGTGAAGGCGGCTTTGGTTTTCTCTCTTTTGCTCCTCCCACTCCTGATGAGTAGCTGTGTTCTATGCTTAAAATAGGCTTTTTTTCTTTTTTTTTTTTTTTTTTGTAATATAATGTTTCATTTGAAGAGGTGAGAGGAGCAGAAGGCTCTGGAGAATTGTAATGAGATAGAAAGCCAACACTACAAATACAGTGCACGTCACTAGTGACTTAGAAGACGTAACTATCCTTTAAATAAAAAAGGCTTGAAAAATAAGTCCATTTAGCACTTTCATATTTTACTGTGGTGGGTTGGTCCTGGATGGAGGCCAGGTGCCCACCAAAGCTGTTCCGTCACTCCCCTCATTCAG
>NW_010263544.1:85878-86163 GCF_000690775.1 Eurypyga helias | reverse complement strand
AAATATAAGGAAAGCCTGCCACTCCTTCCTCTTCAGGTGAGGGTCCTCACCCTCTGCCCCTGCTCCAGCATGGGGACCCTCCCATGGAGACAGTCCTCCACCAACTTCTCCCACATGAGTCCTTCCCAGGGGCTGCAGTTCTTTCCATACTGTTCCAGTAAATCCCCTCCATGGGGTGCCATCCTTCCGGAGTCCCCAGATCCAGCGGCCCCCCATCCCCCCTCCCTGGGGTCACCAGTCCTGCCAGCAAACCTGCTCCAGCCTGGGCTCCTCTCTCTCTGGGCA
>NW_010263544.1:69963-85675 GCF_000690775.1 Eurypyga helias | reverse complement strand
TAAAGATCATCTAGTTCCAACCCCCCTGCCATGGGCAGGGACACCTTCCACTAGACCAGGTTGCTCAAAGCCACATCCAACCTGACCTTGAAGACATCCAGGGATGGGGCATCCACAGCTTCTCTGGGCAACCTGTTCCAGTGCCTCACCACCCTCTCTGGGAAGAATTTCTTCCTGATATCTAATCTAAACCTCTCCATTTTCAATTTGTACCCATTACCCCTTGTCCTATCACTACAGGCCCTTGTAAAAAGTCCTCTCCCAGCACCCTTGTAGGCCCCCTTCAGATACTGGAAGGCTGCAATCAGGTCTCCTCGGAGCCTCCTCTTCTCCAGGCTGGACAAGCCCAATTCTTGCAGCCTTTCGTCATAGGAGAGGTGCTCCAGCCCTCTGAGCATCTTCGTGGCCCAGGTACCTCTGCTCTGGCAATTTCACTCGTACCTTCTGCCCTGACCTCGGTGCTTGCCTGGCTGTCTCTCTCACATCCCACTCCTCTCTCTGTTGCAAGTTCCCCAGCAGACTTTTTCCCTCCTTAAATATGTTATCACAGAGGCTGTGATGGTCTTGTCCTTGGCCAGCTGTGGGTCCTCTTGGAGGCAACTAGCATTGGCTCTATCAGACATGAGGAGGCTTCTAGCAGCCCCTCACAGAAGCCACACCTGAACCCTCCCCCTCTACCAAAATCTTGTCATGCAAACCCAGTACATTCATAAACCCTTTACATTACCCAGGCTGCGCAGAGAGCTTAGGACAGAATGCACAGCAGGACTGGGATGTCCTTTCTGCAGGTTCCTCCTGATCAGAGGCTGAGAGAAATCAGAGTGGGAAAAGAATCCACTACGCTGCCCACGTCCCATCTGAGGACAGAGATCTTGTCATCCCATGTTCTACCACTCATGGATATTACATTATTCTTTATGCAGGGGCAGTCAGCAAAACAACACCAAATTAATTGAAGGTGGGAATTTAAATTGCATTCAGCTGGATGTAATTCTAAAGGAGCCCAAACTCTGTCTTGCTTCATGCAATGTTAAACTGAATGAAGCAAAACTGAATTAAAGCCACTTTAATTCTGAATGAGAGAGTCCACACAGCGTTTTAATTTAGTTGAACTAATCCACTTCAAAAATTAATTCAGATTAATTTTCCTCAGTATCCCTGAGCAGATCTGTAAAGCTGCCTGAGGGAGTTGGGAGCAATTTCCCTGTATATGGAAATTGAACGAAATAGGCTCCAGTCCAATGGCAACTCCACAATAGTGCCTTGTGTGAGCACTGTTGTTCCAGAATTAAATAGAGAATCACTTCAGATTATCTGTTGTGCTCTATGCCCTCATCCTGCCTTCCTTCACAATAATTTCCTTAATCCCAACGATATGACAATTGAACCATGAGATATCTAATTCCCATACGAAATTGTCATCCGCAAAATTAAATGACATGTAACAGCAATTTAAGTTGTAGTTATTTTTATGGGAAACATTCCTTCCAAAATGAAAATAAACATGTCTTCACCCTACTCTGAAGGGCTTTGAATTTAAATATATCTGGGGCTAATTGGAACCCTGCAAACAAGAGTCAAACAGAAACTCTTCAGTTTAGCTTACATTGAATTAAATTAGTGAGACGTGTAAAAAATGTGTAAAAAAAAAAAGAAATCAAATCGATCTTTAAAGGCTCTAATACTGTTTTTAGTAGTGCAAGAGAGTTTAGATACATTCTCCAAAAGTAGTACATTGACAGTATCATTTTCTCTGTATATAAAGTTGACATTAAGTAGATGTTTTTATTTCTATTACATTTCTTCCTGATTTCTCGATTTTTTTTTCTTTTTTTCATTTTTTTCTTTTTTTTTATAGATAATGAATAGGAACTTCAGACAATCCTGTGTTTTCTTTTCATCTCAATTTTATGGCAGAAAAAGGTTTTAGCTTTATTTTTCTCAGGATATAAAAAAATGGATTTGTTTTGAGAAAACTAAGCTATTTAAACTTTTCAGGATAAACTTAGACAATGGCCTATAAAAATCGTAAAGCATGTGAAAAACTCTGTTCAGCATTTTGTACTAACATGGTACCGTAACTTGTGAACTCATGATAGTATTCTGACTTTGAGGCAGGCAGCAAGTTTCAGAAAATCAATACTCGTGCAGTAGCTCATGCAGAAGGACTTGCAGGCACAAAACAGACTTTTTTGCCAACAGGAAACAGATTTTACTCCTGAACTTCACTAAAAACAATGACTTTAGGTCACAGCCATCAATGAATCAGGTGAAAGTATTTCTTGCATTTTCTTCATTCCTCCTTTCTCTGAGCATCTTTATTTTTCTTTGTGCATTGTATAAAATGGTCATATTTAAAATATACAGTTTTCAGATGCCTGTTGCAATCTGGATGAGAAAAAGCAGCATGTTCCACTTAGATCATCTGGAGGGACAGTTGTGAGAGAGATTGTACAGAAGGGAGCTTGTTACAGCAAATAAACTGAGATCAGAATGTAAATTCTTTTAATCTATTCATTGCCTTTTTGAGACCTAGCTGTCAAGGCAGTGGGTGGAAAAATGCTTCATTTTTGTTGAACGTCCTGTTGGTGGCAGCAGTTACAATACATTTAATACATCAGCAAAAACAGGAGCCTCTTCTGCTCAGGTAGCTCCAACGTGTCATTTACAGAGAGGTGATCTTGGGTGATGATCTCCCAAAAGCCAATGACTTTGCCTTGGCTTCAGCAGTTCAGCTTACACAGTAAAACAATGAAAGCAGGGGAAAAAAAGCCCACAAAACCAAAAATTATGTTCCAGGAACACTGCAAGACAAAAATGTATGAAAGCAAGAGCTGGCAAAGCTGAGCAAATAAAAAATAAAGCTGAGAGCTTGACCTGGCCTCCGTGGTTAGGGAAAGTGATGGGAAGGGAAAATGCAGAGGGAGAAAGGGAGGGAGGCAGGGATGAGGACAGGCATCACCAAGTTTAGTGACTAAGGAGAAGAGTTGAAAGCTCACTGTTACCTTCATCCTTTGCTTGTTGTATGCCTCATGAGGCCGAAGAGGAAGACAACAGAGAAAGCAGATGGGAAGAGGACAGGGTCTTCTGAGGAAGCGCAGCACAGTTTTTCAGTTATAACCAAATCATTAAATCCCTTCCTCTTATCTCTCATTCAAGTGGAAAAAAAGAACCCATGGAGCACAAGAAAAATCTCCTTTCCTCCTTCCTGTTTCCCTTGAGAGATCAGATTTTGTTGTGGGGGTAGCCTAGAAACAGAATTTTTCATACTTATGTGTTGATATCAGTTGTTCTGGTTTTAGTTGCCCAACTGGGGTCACTCTCAAGAATGGCTACTTTTTTCACGATGTGTTGTAGACACCTACCCTGGAAATGCAGCATCTTTAAGTAAGATGAGCATAGTTAGTGAAGCTGAGGAAGTTCTGAAAATGACGAAGAGAAACATTTTACCAGGGCCTGTAGTGACAGGACAAGGGGTAACAAGTTTAAACTGAAAGAAGGCAGATTTAGATTGGACATAAAGAAGAAATTCTTCTCAGAGAGGGTGGTGAAGCACTGGAACAGGTTGCCCAGAGAAGCTGTGGATGCCCCATCCCTGGAAGTGTTCAAGACCAGGCTGGATGAGGCTTGGAGCAACCTGGTCTAGTGGAAGGTGTCCCTGCCCATGGCACAGGGTTTTGGAACTGGATAGTCTTGAAGTTCCTTTCCAACCCAAACCCTTCTGTTATCTTACTATTCCATGATTAATAATATAAACATAGCAGAATCTGACTTAAAGGAAGTATTTAATCATTGCATATCCCTCCATCTAATTTACAATCAGACATTTCACCACTTCCATTTGATTTATCAGTCTCATTCATTCTAAAAAGAGTCCAGTTACAATTTTTTTCTTCCATAAAGGAATCTTTCATCAGCATCTCCTCTCTGAGGCCTGGGACTTTTCTGTCCAATGGAGAGACTAGAAGTATGGATAAAGAGGGAGTTTGGAGGAATAAACAAAGAACTTTATACTGCAGGTACAATTATAAGGTAATCTACACCATTTTATGGATTGGGAACTTTATTGCACTGCTAAGAAAACTTCTTGTAGGTCATTAAAAGGATTTTTAATGTGAATTTCTGCCTTTTAAGATAGTGCACTGAGGACAATGGTGGAGCTCTGGAAGAGAGAAAGGGATGGTATTTTGAACCTGCGAGTTGCAAATCCTTTTGTGTTGCAAACACTTAGCACAAACTGTGTAAAATCACTTTTCTTAAACAAACATTCTGGAAAACAAAGAGTTTTCAACATTTTCAGGGAACCCCTGTGCTCCCTTTGCCAGCTAGCAAAGCTGGATTGTCTTCCTTACAGTCAGCAGTAAAGCTCCGTGGAAGAAAATAAGAAGAAAACTAAACAGACAAACCTCAAAGTCCCCAAGGGAATGAATAGAAATAAACACAGTCAATGTGGAAATCAGTGTTGATTCCTGCCATCAGATTCTCACTCCGTTTGACCTCAGGAACAGCACTGACATGTACCAGAGGGCAGGGAGTAGGAAAAAAAGGTAGGACACATGACATGTGCAGCAGAGACGACCGATGTGTTTTTAAGAAGCACTGTTTCTTGAAGTTGTTAATATAAAGCTTATTCTAGTAGCTATACTTAGATACTATTTAGATATGCAATAGTACTGGAATTTCTTCCAGTGTGTAAAGCTTTTAATAAACCAAGAGGTGAAGGGAGTACACAGACTTTTTTACTCAGTGATTAACTACACCCTGTTAAATTATTAGATGTCTATGGCCCCAGATTGTAGATCATTACCCAGCCTTGATAGAACCAACAAATTAAGACTTAGATTGATATTATCAAACTGTGTCTGTCTTAAACTCAGGCATCTGATCTAGTCTAGTTCCCAAGGAAGACAGAGGTATCTCCAATAGGCAATTCATGTTACCTGTGATTGACATCTGTCTCAGGAGAGGAAACTTGATACTAGAAGCAACTGTAGTTGCCATTGTCTGTTTGTTATCTGGTTGCAGGGCACTATTCTTCCTCCCCAGCCTTCCCCAGCCATTTCAATTTACATAGCCTCATTAATACAAAACACTGTCCCTTACAGAATTTTTAGATTGCTCTCTCCTCCATCTCTAAATCCATGCCGGATCTTCCGTAACATTTGCTGATGATGGAATGCCATTTGCCACTTCTCTTTTCCAAGAGAGGAGCTTGCAGCGCACTCAGAGATGCAGCTAGCCCTGTTATTGCCAGAGAAAGAGAGGTAGGGACATCTAACTCAGTTTTGAAAGGCAGCATGTCTGTAGTTGCAAAGCAAAATACTTCAGTTTTCGAGTTTTGTTGAAAAATTGGTGATTTCCAAAGGTCAGGAAAAATATCTGTCCAGCTTTATCAAGAACACATATGAAAGTTTCAAATGCTCAAGTGTGGGTCAAGGCATATAGGCATTCTTGTGTCTTAAACAAGCAGCTAAATGGATGAACTGAGAAGAGGAGCATCATCTGTCCCATTAGCCATCAGCTGCCTATTGCCCTAGGCAAAGACAACATATTGGGGGACTTTGTTATATTTTCTTTTTCACTTGGCTAGTTCTGTTTGAGTCAGTGGTTCAGACTAATTACTAGAAAATAAATAATAAAATGTGTAAGAGCCTCAGCAGGAGTGAGTCTCTTTGCACAGAGAAAGAACCAGTCCAGATCTCAGCAAACTCACCACAGAGCCAGGAAATTTAACAATAAATCTAATAAGAACAGTAAAAATGTGCTTAGCTTTGTTCTGGTTTTAGTCACTTGGCCAGTGTCTGGACATCCTTACAGTTACCACCTTTAATTCCAAAGCACGCAAGGTAGTTGCTGGTGTGATGCCTTGGGCTTAATTTCTTGTTTTTCCACAAGTGGTAGAACATTGCAGTGACTGTTGAAGAACTAAAGATATTCAGACTTAAATGATCTCCACTGAAGTGAGTGATGGCATGAAACTTAGGTAGTTTTAGTTTGTGTTTAAAATTAGGATGTCAGACCAAATTTCTTGTCCAGCATCCCTTTATGGGCAATAGAAACAGGCACTTTCTGAGAGCGATTTGTCTAATCTATCTTTGATACATATTTTAAAAGAGGATCAGTCATCCTTTCCAAGTACCTTCACTTCTCATTATTGATTTTAGAAGAAGGCCCAGAGATTAAAATTCTAATTTAAACGCCACAGTTATCTTGTTTAAAATTAGGAAAAAATATCTATGTGTCCAGAATTTAGGGACAACAATGTCTCTTTCCATTTTCATCCCTGTTCCAACATTTCTAGAACTCTGTAATTAATAGGTGATGGAATAAATTAAGGCAAATGCTGGTTAATGAAGTTTCTGGAAAAGTTAGAAATGACGTTATAGAAAGTGTCAGAAATGAGAACTTCATGAAATTTGCACTGGGACATATTTGATGTGTGGAACGGAGCTTAATCCATAAGATTGGACAGAATGGTACATATTTGGGTCAAAATACAGCTAATAAAAAAATCAGTAAATAATGGATAAATTAATGCTACTTTTCTTTCTCTTTCTGGGCTACATCCAGTTCAGTTTTGGTGGACATTGAACATTCCTTAAATTATGGAAGTAACACTTTTATTTGCATCTGTTCTACAGCGCTCTTAGCAGAATCTTATTCCTCTACCCATTTACACCTGAATTCTAAATATGGAATGGGTAGTTTATATTGCCATAGACTTCATCTCTAGAGACTCAATTAAAAATTGAATGGTTGTGATGAGTCATTGCCTACCCGATACAAGCCAGTAAGAATAGGCAGTATGACAGTACCCACAGCTTTTGATTTTTCCCAAACATGTGTAACCAAGGGTGGTCAAGCAAGTAGAGTCAACTAAAATCATAAAAGCAGCAGGACTAAGACTAATAAGAAGGATTTTGATTTTGGCACCTTGGCCAAGCGTCACCTGGTTACAAGTCTCTGTTTTATTAAATGAGTTATTACCAAGCTGTTTACCAACAATTGGCTGATATTATTTTCAGCAGTAGCAGGCATTTGAGGGAATTAACAAGATCATTGGAAATTAGACATTAAATGGAACTAAGACATAGTAATGGAGGTTTACTTTACAGAAATTGCTTGTGAGGATGTCAACATTTTTTGTTCCTGTTAATGTCTACATTTAGTATCCCAGAATCCCTGTGAACTAGGAAAATATTTTTATTTTCCTCATTCATATCCAGGGCCACGTTCAGAGGACTGATAGTTTAATACCTGCTCCTCCCCCTCCCTCCATGGTATTCATCCAATTGAAAGGTTTATTTTTTCAGAAATAAAATTTAAATGAAAAGTTTTTAAATACTCCTGCAAATCTCCACTATTCATTTCAGCATCAGAAATACGGGGATTAAAAAACCTGCAAACTGAGTTTCTAGTCTTGGAAAAATTTCCATATAACCTTAATGCCATGAAGGTTATATATCTTGGGTCAAAAGAGCTGAAAAGACATGTAAATAAATCTCTCTGGGACTGGCGCCTTGATGTATGAATTAACCATCCAAAACTAAGACTGGTTAGTCAGTCTTATCTGAATGAGAATTGTTTTCTTGCTCAAATCTAGTGGATTTCAGATAGTGACATTAACAGCTTCTAAAAATGTTTGTGGAAGTCTCATGATACTTCAGTAAATTTATATTCTCATTGAATTTTAAATTAATTTAATTTTGTTTCTTAACCCTATTTGTATGCTCACAAATCAAAATTAGATCATAGTTAGATGATTAAAGACTAGCAAGTGTTGCATTTATTCAAAGCTGCTTGGTAACAGAAAGCCAAAGTTTATTATATGATATTTCCATTAAATATATATTTCACTGTCTATTTATTTTCTTTGAAATCAAAGAAAGAGTATGTGTAAAAATGCCCAAGACAGGTGAAAGATGGGGACAAGGAAGCACAGAAAGGTAAACCTCCACATTTAGATCATTCATTTTTGAAAATGGGTGATTCCACTTTTAACATCTTTTAGTCATCTCACTTGAGATTTAATTTTTGACAGAATTATTCAAATCTGGATTTATACGCATGAGAAGTTAATGTAATGGAGATGAGGAGGATCATAAAACTTACAAGCTTTTGTGTTTGACCAAGATTCTGTTATGTGAATCCATGAGTCACTAAAAGAAAGTCTGATTTACAAAGCTTTTGATCCATGTTTGGCACAACAGAGCATCAAGTGGAGACAGGGAAGTAGCAAGAGTCAACGAGACAGTTTTGGCCACTAGGACCAGTAAACAGGTTCTTGACTGGTACCCCACATAGTCACCCTAGATTCCAGTTGCACTAAGAAATGTGCTGTCAGATAGCGGTTTAGCCCTGGCTAGATGTGCAGCACTCTCCAGAGAAGCCTTTCTTTTTCCACGGATTACAGAAGGAGCCTAGGGCAACTATGCATTGAACACAGGAGCCGCAGTGAAGCTAAATGAATGAGGACCATGATAGCCTGCATGCCAGTAAACTACAGTCTTTGAGGGCTTAGTCCTGCCACTGTCACCAGAATCAATTATATTCCTGAATAAATCAATTAAATGCTGGTTAACCCCAATAGAAAGAGAGAAAAAGGTCCTTTGTGAGAAGGAGACTAGAATTAAGGTTTTTTTAATAGGAAAATCATGGCTGGACTCCAAGATGTTTTATAAGTCTGATTTGTTTTTCCTCGCATGTTCTTCTGGTACATCCATCTGCTTATTTGTTTAACGAATTTGGTGCTGGTGAGAGATGCTGGATTGATGCCTTGGGGAGAACGAAGTTTTTAATTTGTCCCCAGGCATGCCATACCCATGATCCACAACCATGTGTCTTCACTCTGACCTGAAAGGACCACCTTTAAGGGTGAAAAAGTAGCTATTTTCCTGGCACTTTTTAAACCTGCCCTTTCCTCTGGCTCTACTAGCAAGGGACAGAGGGTCATTAACGCTTATTTTTATAGACAAGGGCACACTGTCAGAGCTCCTTTTCATATCCAGATCTTGCTCATAAATTTTGTTGGCCTTGAAACCTCATAATAGCAAGCTAATTTTTTTAAGGCAACTGCTGGCTAGGCTAGCAGTCCTGTTTCTCTCAGAGTGTTTTCTGATCTATTTCAATTCAGGGAACTACAAGGATCATGAAAATAATAATAATAAAAAGATAAAATATTAATGACAAGAATGTTAAAACTCCACAGCTCTCTCTAGATCTCACTTTCTCATACAAGTGACTGCAACCTCAGTCAAATAATGATTGCATGGCATGTTTTGCTCTTATCCACTCTTTCTTCTCCTTCATTTTTCTGCATAGTTAACTGTCTTGAAGATGGTTAGCTAAAGTTATGCATTTCTGGGTGTTTCCCTTCATCCTTTCTATCATTTGTGGCAGTGGAACCTTATGTAACAATCTTGACCTTCAACAGATCATTTTTTCAGGCAAAGATTGATATTTGATTCCTACCAAGGTCTTGAATAAGCTTCTGCATGAGAGAAGGAGTAAGAGAGCAAAGGAGGAGAAAGAGAATGAGATAAAATGAAGGAAAGAAGGAAAAAGAGAGAAAAGAAGATAGACAATCTTGGATGAATTTTAGGAAAAAAAAATTCAATGTTCTTTATCATTGGCTAAAGATGGTTGAAACATGGAATACTGTAGGACTCAAGTATCTATGGGTTAAAGCGCTTTTGTGAAAGTGGGTGTCAGGCTGTGTTTTCTAAGGTGGCTTGACACAAGGCTTTGATCCTGAGACTTTGAGAGAGAGTCCCCATTTCATCTGAAGGACAAACTCCCAACAGTGGGAAGCAGGAGCAAAGTCATAAACGTTTTCTTTCTTGAATGAAAACAACCTATGCTCCACCGATGTGGATTGCCCTCCTCTGGCATCTCTTCTTCAAAGGAGGGGAGGCTGCTTTGAAAAACAATATGCCAAATCTCATGCTGCTTATGAGATAAACACACTCGCTATGGGTCTTTCTCAGTAGTTTGGGTTTCTGAGGAACTTCTGTTTTTTAGCATGCACTACTTCCAGCTCTCTCTGTATGGACAGGTCTCAGGGTTTGGATATCCAGAGCTCCACGGGTAAATCTGTTGCAAGCGGTATCTGCAACATCTCATTATTAAAACTGCAAAATCAGAGCTGCTGTGCCTTCCCTTCTTAATGTACTTCTTTATTGGATATGTCAGTAAGCATCTCCCATTTTAATATTTGATAAATATAAAGAGATAGAGAGTGCTGAAAAATACTTGCTATCACTTATTAACAAATCTAGGGCAACCTCCTCAAATTATCATGGTGCACCCTTTCTCCACCTTTTCTCTTCCTCAAAAAAAAATTAAAACACCCAGGAAATTTGTTACAGGAAATTGTTGTTATTGCTGCTATTATTATTGCTATTTCTTCCCCCTCCCTCCATCCAATCAGGAGTGAAAAACCAAAGGATGCTGAAGAGTAATTTGGCTTGAAAAACAACATTTAGGTTGTTCTGACACCAGCGTTGCCTTTTAATATCCACCCCTCCGAATGTGTTGTCATTAAAACTTCATGGCTGTCGTTTTATTTATTTATTTATTAGCAGCAACGCCACCTCTCCCCTCGGCAGAGCTTCCTGCCTTTCTGATTTCAGCAGCGCCTGACCCCATTTCAGTCAATTTTCCATATCCTGCCTGTCTCGTATCCGCTGAGGGAACACACTGATGCTGTGTTTATGCTAATTTTATGCTCTCTGAGTTGTGTCTGTTATTCAAAGCAGTTGAAGCAGTTATTGCCAGTAATCTTATTTCTGCGAGAGCCCCCGGGGCAGAGCAAGCCTCGGAGCCGGTCCTGCAGACCGCGTCAGAGCCATCACAGCCTGCTAGTAAATGGCAGCTCTTTCCTGCAGAATCTGATATCAGTTACTTCGCAAACACAGTAATAAAATGAAACAAATCAGATTTTCAAGTAAATAAACCAGACTTCAATGGCAACAACAATGGTCAGGACAACAGGATTTTAATAAGTGATGCTATACAGGGGAAAATATTGGAGTGTCGCATCCCTTCTTCTTCCTATTCTCCACTTGCTCCAATCCAAAATTAACTGCCTGAATCCCTTGCAGACTGAAAGAAAAACAAACAAACAAAAAAATTACCACCAGAATGGAATCTGCTCTCCCCTGTTTGAGAAAAATGACATTCACTGATGGCATGTATGGAAATTCTCCTGCAAAAGTACTCCCAAAGAACCACGTCATGGAGCTTTGGCACTGGGGAACAGAAAAGGAAGGAAATTAATTGTTATTCCTGTTTTTCTACTCTATAGTATCAATGGGAAATTGCATGAGAACTTCAGTGTTAGGGAACAGGTGGATGGTACATACCAAGAGAAAGGTGTTGACCTTCTGCTTGGAAGACCTGAGTATGATTCATGGTTTTGCCATCATTTTCCTGGGCACGTAATTTAAGGGTAGGTATTGAAGTGCCCATCACCTTTTCAATAAGGCTTTAAAACAAACTCATCAACTTCCTTAAAGTCAAATATTCAGAAGGCAGAAAAGGTGTTTTATTCTAAGAGACCATATAGAGAAAACTTGAAAATCTGCATTTTCTGATAGCCTCGCCTTGAAAAGTATTTAAAATTTTGTCAAAAAGCCAATCCTTGGTAAAAAAAAAAAAAAAATTGAATTCTGGCCAATTTTTAGTTGCCAAAAAAGCAAACCATTTTTCTCATAAGAAACATTTCCTATAGAAAATTCCAATTTAAGAAACATTTTTCAACAAAAAGACATTTCAAATGGAACATTTAAAGTTTTTCTACTGCCATCAACAACACTCAGCTTTTATTGTGATGCTTAAGGCCATGTTTTCAGCATACTGTGCTCTTTAGAAACTTGCCCAATTACATTGAGTCCTCTAAAGCAGCAGGAGCTTCCTTATATAAATTTATATATGTATAGATACATATCTGTATACATAAATAAAATATAAAATCCCGGATTTAGTCTCTCTGTACTGTAGTTTCTAATCTGTCAAAACTGATTAATAATTCTTATATTTCATTACTCAAAGAATTTAAAAACTGTTCTGAAAATCTCTGTCTTCTATTCTGCATGCCGTATGTCCTGAAGAGTAGCAGTTTCACCATATCACTTTCCTCCCATTTTGTAAATATGATACAGGGATTTGAAACTTTACTTTTTTCTTTGAAATACAGACCAATGGAAACATCCAGAAGACCACTCCTCCTGGAGTAATCTTGGTGATATACCTAATGGTAAATAAAATACTCCCTGACTGTTCACTCTCTGAAGCCAGTTCATGATCGTTGTCCACATCCACTGGAAAAGTTATCAGTTCCAAAACGATTCTTTGGCCCCATACAAAATGCATCTTAGAAATTATTCCCAGTTGGGGAATTGTTGTTATCTCTCTTGAGGCAAATCCACATCTAGTTGTGGATGCTCCATCCCTGGAAGTGTTCAAGGCCAGGCTGGATGAGGCTTGGAGCAACTTAGTCTAGTGGAAGGTGTCCCTGCCTATGGCAGGGAGGTTGGAACTGGATGGTCTTTAAAGTCCCTTCCAATCCAAACCATTCTATGATTCTATAATTTGTTAATAGACCTAAACCTATTTTTGATGTCCATCTGTTTATAAATCAGAATTACTGTCAAATTGCGGTCTTACCTCCTGCTACAGGCAAAGCACTTTTTATTTTCTCCAAAGGTGAGCAGAATTTCTGAGGTTATATGTACATATATATATATAAATCTAGATTAAAAGTATTTTGATGGACTCCATCAATGCTTTTTTCTGTGGAAGTTAAGAAAATAATCTATCCTGACTTAGATAAGAGTAGAATCAGGACATTTAAACTTACTGAAAATTTTTTTCTTTTACATCATTCTCCTTTACAACATTCTGGAAAGAAAAGAAGTTTGAGAACAAGCATATATATGTCTAAGGTCCAATATTAATTTTATTTTTTGGCAATTCATAACATTCATAATGGAATGTAGAAAAAAGAATGCCTTCTGATTTTTCTGGTTTTTTTCTTTAATAACATCTGCAAATGTAAACACAAATATAAATACAAATACAGTCTAGGCATGTAAAACTTTGACAACATTTTCAAGTATCCTTTGGCAGGAAGCTACTTTTTAATATTAATGACAAATTGCTAGATTTATGATATCCAAGGAAACACAATTTTCTGTTTCTTTACATATTTGTTCTACATGTTTGGAAGCATTTTAGGCTGGGAAGATGAGTGTGTATTGCATACTTGATCCAGGAGACACAGTTTCCAGGAGTGTGTGTCTCAACAACTCAAGCTCAGTGGTCCTGAGCAGCATTGAGGAAGGTGGTCACACACCACTTGACAATCCCAGGCACTACCACTGCAAGTTCTTTTGAACTCTTGGCACCTATGTTAAGGGACGGATCTCCAATCATCTGGAGAAAAATGTCTGACATATGCTATATCATGAAACTGTACAATGACACTGAGTTTTGTGAAGTTGTTTTTTTTTTTCTTGCTAAGTCTGACATATGCTATATCATGAAACATACAATGACACTGAGTTTTGTGAAGCTGGTTTTTTTTCTTGCTATTTAAATGAACTAGAGTTGTGTGTCACTGAATATTGTCCAGAACGTACAAAACCAAGACAGTGGAAATTATCTGATGGTGTGGATTTAATTTGGCAAAATCTTACAAACACTTAAAAAGGGGAAAACAGTATTCACAGTGTTGATTTTCTTAATTTCCAGAATAGATTTAGAGGTTTAGGCATCATAAAGAAAAACAAAATGAGGAAATGTATTTTATTCTGCATGCCACTTATAGACCATTCACCCAGAGGTTAACAGGACAAAACTGCAGTTGTGGCACAAAGCTGGGGAAGGATCTACAAAACCTGGAATGAGTAGAATAGAGAATCCTCAATGAATCTGAGTTAACTGAGCCAGACCCAACAGCTGTCAGGATACTCTCTAAACCACCAGGCTATTTGGGATTTCTCTTTTCATGTTCCAGACAATACTTAGCTTTTTAAATAACTGAAGCAGCACTAGGAAGGGAAAAGAAAAGAGGAACTCCTATTAACACCCCTAAATTGCCTCTGTAGCTAATGGAGAGAAATAGGTGTCTCGAGCTTCACAGTAGAATATGTGTCTAAGCTTAGTGGGATATATAATCTCTTGGAGGTCTCCTGTATAGCATCTTCATTCTTCACTCTAACTTGATATGTGGAAGAATTTGTTCTCTTGTCTGCATGATGCTAACCCAGATCTCCCTTTTCCTTTCAAAACAAAACACATGCTTTGCCATTTCAAAGGTAATGGGCTTATTTTCCTATTACTACCCAGTTTCTTATTGCATCAAAGATATTACCTTATCTTAAACAGAAGATTTAAATTACATATATTTTCCCTTTTTTCATTTAGCTCCTTTTCTTGTTTTATTTATTTCCATGGTAGAAAGGAGGTTTTTTAATGTATCAGTTATTTCTCATTACAGATTCACAGAGTGGTATGAGTTGGAAGGGACCTCTAGAGACCATCTGGCCCAGTCCCCTGCCAGAGCAGGATCACCCAGAGTAGATCACACAGGAACAAGTCCAGGGGCTTTGGAAAGCCTCCAGAAAAGGAGACTCCACCACTCCTCTGGGCAACCTGTTCCAATGCTCTGTCACCCTCACAGTGAAGAAGGATTTCCTCATGTTCAGGTTGAACCTTCTGTTTTCCAGTTTATGGCCATTGCCCCCAGTCCTGTCACTGGACACTACTGAGAAGAGCCTGACCCCATCTTCCTGACACCCACCCTTCAGATATTGATAAGCATTGATAAGATCCCCCTCAGACCCCTCTTCTCTGAACTGAACAGACTCATCTCTCTCAGCCTTTCTTCACCTGGAAGGTGCTCCAGGCTCTTCATCATCATCGTGGCCCTGCGCTGGACCCTCTCCAGTAGCTCCTGGTCCTTCTTGAGCTGAGGAGCCCAGAACTGGACACAGCACTCCAGGTGAGGCCTCACCAGTGCACAGTAGAGGGGGAGGATAACTTCCCTCGATGTCTACGCCTTTCTTAATGCATCCCAGGATGCCTTTGGTCTTCTTGGCTGCAAGGGCACACTTCTGACTCATGGTCATCCACTAGAAAGAATGACATGCTACGTAACACAATGACTGGCCAGCCAGGTTCAGTACTCCCAAAACCTAGTTTCTTTAGAGCATAGGTTCTTTATCCCAAATATATTTAGGCCAATTCTTCTTAAAGAACTTTCTCTCCCATCCATTGTGCATATCCCATCATAAGCTAGGCTTTCACCATTGGAATAAATAGGCTGAGCTGTACCTCCAATACAACCATTATTACAGTAAAGCAAAAGAAAAAAAAAATAATGCCCAAGCCCGAAATCTTATATCATCCTTTCACATGGAGTGTGGATGAATCCTTCTGGGTTATTCCAGAGGACCTCAATTCTTTCCATTGCACAGACATGAGCAGGAGTATTGCTATTTCTTTATGAATGAACATGGAAGACTTAAAAATCAACTCTTCACCTGAACTTTAGATCCAAATAGCTGTATATCCTCAGTCAGCAGCAAGCAGAAAATGAAAAATGCAAAAGATAAACAACCCACTCCTACAGTGGACTTTTGTTAATGTTAAGAAATGCTAATAACTTAAAGAGGGTTGAGATTTTCTTTTTATTGAACCCAGCAATGAA